>NW_012101745.1:26910-28401 GCF_000951045.1 Mandrillus leucophaeus | reverse complement strand
CATTTTTTCTTCTAAATTACTTTAATTTTTTTCATCTACTGATTTCTGTATTTGTATCATCTATAGTTCTACTTCTTTTGACTTTTTAACTTTTTAAAAAATACTTTCATCTAATTGTATTGCCTTGAAGGTGTTTTGACAGCAGTAGCCCTCTCTCACCACTCCTATTCAACATAGTATTGGAAGTTCTGGTCAGGGCGATCAGGCAAGAGAAAGAAATAAAGGTATTCAGATAGAAAGAGAGCAAGTCAAATTGTCTCTTTGCAGATGACATGCTTGTGTATTTAGAAAACCCCATCATCTCGGCCCCAAATCTCCTTGAGCCAATAAGGAACTTCAGCAAAGTCTCAGGATAAAAAATCAATGTGCAAAAATCACAAGCATTCCTATACACCAGTAATAGAGAGCCAAATCATGAGTGAACTCCCATTCACACTTGCTACAAACAGAATAAAATACCTAGGAATACAACTTACAAGGAATGTGAAGGAACTTTTCAAGGAGAACTACAAACCACTGCTCAAGGGAATAGGAGAAGACACAAACAAATGGAAGAACATTCCATGCTCATGGAGAGGAAGAATCAATATCGTGAAAATAGCCATACTGTCCAGACTGATTTATAGATTCAATGCTATCCCCATCAAGCTACCATTAACTTTCTTCACAGAATTAGCCTTTTTAATTTTTTTTATCAGAAATCACATTGTCTTAAAACTTTTCATGTCTTCTAGTTTTCTATTGCGTGCCACAATTTAAATACAAAATAGCAGCAGACACCCAAGCTGGTAAGTTCTTCCAGAAGGAACATGCTTTGTTCCTTTGTTATGGAGCTAGAGGGTTATGTCCACAATTTAATCAGTAGTTTAGATGACTTGGGTTCTGTGTCTACAAGCTTCCAGAATGGGATCAGGCCCCACCCTCCATCAGGGCTTAAGCAACGTCTCTCTATTTTCAACCTGCCTGCCATCAGTTTTTCAGAACCACTGCTTAGTCACCCAGATTCCTTATGTGGAGAATTTCATTAGCAGCCCTGTCAGCCAATTTGCACTGGTAAAAATCTCAACTTGCCTCTCCCTTTGGCATTAATGCTGCTTTGCTTATAATGGTCTTACTTTTCCACCCAATTATTCCTATAGACTCAACAAATGCATTCAGAAATGAAGGATGTTGCAGTCTTCTGCTCATCTCAAGGTCTCAAATATTTCTAAAATTATGTATTTAGGCCAGGCATGGTGACTCAGGCCTGTAATCCCAGCACTTTGGGAGGCCGAGGAGGGTGGAATGCCTGAGCTTCAGAGGGAGAGTCATAATGAACAGTGGGTTTGAGAGATTCCTAGGGCGTTTTCTTCCTACTGTCATGATGGGGTTAGGTAAGCAGCCTCGGCCTCAATCCCGCTCCTGCTGCTGCCTCTGCCCTCAGATTCTGCCTCTGGGTCTTCAGGCAGAGGTGCTGCTGCCCCAGAGAAGGTGCTTGACCTTCCAAGGGTT
>NW_012101745.1:26191-26860 GCF_000951045.1 Mandrillus leucophaeus | reverse complement strand
TGAGGTAACAACCAGGTTACAGTTCTTCCAGTAGCACCCAGCCAGCAAGAGCCCTCAGATTTTAGAAGAGAGGACTGCAGTCATGTCTGGAATTCGAAGAGGAAACAGTGAGAAGAGCTTAATAGAACTGACAGATGCTAAAATGTCTAATATTAACATAGAGGGGCAACTCTTAATGATAGTATAGAATTATAATATTAATTTCAGAGTAATTAAGGAAGCCATTAATGCTGATTTATGTATGTGCACATTAAACCTATAAATTAAAATATGAACATTATACCATCTGTGCTGGCTTCATTAATGCTAAGTTATAACATGTCTCTTATACACATCTAATTAATGCTAAGTTATAAAATAATTATTAAACTGTATCAATGACATTTTATTAATATAAAATTATAAATTGCTATTGAACTTTAAAGTTGAATAAAAAGAATATATTATTACTAATATGTTAGACTTTGATGAAATATGAAATTCAAACAACATTTTAATAAAATGCTAAGTTTCCCAGTAGTATTTACATGAAGTTATTTGAGGTATTGTTTGTTCAATAAAGAATATGACAGGGTCTAGTGTTGGCATTGTTTGATTAACTGGTGGAAAAATAAATCATTTGCAAGGAAATGGGTTATTTCAAGTTATATTTTAATGTCCTTTTATTTC
>NW_012101745.1:25430-26141 GCF_000951045.1 Mandrillus leucophaeus | reverse complement strand
TTCAGGCAGAGGTGCTGCTGCCCCAGAGAAGGTGCTTGACCTTCCAAGGGTTCCTGCTGCTCAGAGGCACACAATTTAGCATATAATTAGAACATTAAACAGGGAATACAGTGCAAGTTCCTAGGAAACATTTCCTGTGGGCACAGTCCGCTGCATATGCCTCAGTTGCACCTGATGGCCCACCCACAGGCTTTAATATCACAGATCCGTTTTAGACTCTTTCTCACAAAGGAATGGAATGAAAAGAAAGTTGAATGCAAATTAAGTACACTGCCACAGCCTCGCTATCAGAGTTTCCTGGATCTACAGCACCCTTTGAAACATCACACTGACTACAAAACAGTCATTGGAATGATTCTTTCACCAAATATTCAAAGAAAAGAAGTGCAAAGAGGATGCAAAGAAAACCTTTCTATTGCTAGGCATAAAGCTATCACAAAGCAATAGGAGTGTGAGGGTCCCTAAAGCAATTTTGATTTTTTTTGATTTTGTTCTGAGTTTCCCAGTGTGCCCTATGGCTGGTATTTCCCTGGGCCATGGCTGTGATTACATCTCCGATACACAAATTAGCTACAGCAGCCTTGCTTCCGGGGGTGACCCAGAAATGGAGAGGATGTTTGAAGTCCTTGCTGCCCACGATGACGCAGAAGCCCCATGGTCCCGGGCCCTGAGGGACTGTCTACTGGGTGCTCGTGGCATGGGGACAGGCTC
>NW_012101745.1:6276-18330 GCF_000951045.1 Mandrillus leucophaeus | reverse complement strand
GGGAGGCTGAGGCAGGAGAATGGCGTGAACCCGGGAGGCGGAGCTTGCAGTGAGCTGAGATCCGGCCATTGCACTCCAGCCTGGGCGGCAGAGCAAGACTCCGTCTCAAAAAAAAAAATAAAAAAATTACCTGGGCCTGGTGGTGCGCGTCCTTGGTCCCAGTTACTCAGGAGGCTGAAGTAGGAGGACTGCTTAAGCCCAGGAGGCAGCAGCTGTAGTGAGCCATGATCCTGCCACTGTACTCCAGCCTGGGCAACAGAACAAGGTCTTATGTCAAAAACAAATGAAACAAAAGAGTAAAATCATTATTATTCACTTGATATTCCTGAAACAAATTTTCCAACAGTATGTTTGTGTACAGTTCTTGAGTCTTACAGTATGCAGTCAAAGCGCAAAACCTCCTGCTAAATGGGCAACTGTTAAGGCGCGCATTCGGTTCTGTTTCCAACCTGCAGGCTCGGGCGTTCCTCAGCCTGGCAGACAAGGAGGCGGGGGTGCGTTCGGAGAAGTGGTGGATGGCTGGGGTTGCAGGGAGTGCTGAGCCACGAAGACTTGGGGCAGCGAGGCCGAGCGACAGCGAGGACTTCGGAGCAGGGACCCTGGGGGACACTGAGCACGGCCAGGGTGGCATCCAGGGGTCTCGGGTAGGCCTGGACTAAAGAGGGGCCTGGGAAGAGAGACGTGGGGAGGTCAAAGGGCCCTAGTGAGTCTGGGTGAGGAGCAGGGGATCGAGTCCCCCCTAGAACTGAGTCCAACGTTTTGTGGGGGAGGGACAAGGAAACAGTGAGGGGGTGGGGGCCATGGGCCACTGTTTGAGGGACAAACCCAGCTCAGAAGAAATAAGGCACAGGGGTGAGGTGACAACGGACATGGGGGTGACAGGGCCATGAGATGAGGGGTGTCGAGGTCAGCCCAGGAAAAGATCAACTAAAAAGCAGGGGAAAGTGGGGGCCCAGGGAAGCAAGACATGGAGGCATGAGGGAGAAAAAGGGAGGAGAGGGAGCTCAGCAAATCCACCATTGCCAGGCGCCTCTAGGAGCCTGGTTTTGTGGTACCTTAGTCATGTTTTCAGAGAAGAGGTTCATGGTATAGAGGATCACGTGGCCACATGGCCAATGCAGGGAGGAAGTGGGGTAAAGAGCTGGGGTGCCCATCTGGGGCCCCACTTCCTTGTAATTTTCTTACAACATTTAGCATCTTGGCAGCAGGCTGTGATGCTTGAGTTGTGCTCACACACTGAGTTCTTCTTAGACCTGATAATGCTTATTTTAAAGTTGCAAGGTCTATTAAATTGACCTGAGGAATAAAAATTAAATCATAAGTTCCCGCAACTGACTGACAGAACCCTCTCTTGGCCAAGGGGACCCCAGAGAAACCTTAAAAACTGAGCTCCTGGCCATGATGAGATGGGAGGTCAGACACACTTCAGCATGTCCTTTCCATATTAACCTTTAACCAAACTCTTTCTTACGGAGTAAGCAGAAACCAGCTCTGGCAAACAAGAAACACAGGACTCATTCCTTTATCATCTTTAGCCAATCACCTGAGGCCGTGGCTGGACTCACCCTACCTCTTTGCAGTTTTGGAGTAACAGTCACCAGCTTCACAGTGCATCCTTCCTAAAACGAACCACCGCCTCTGGGCCAGTTTTGATTGGCTCACAGAGGAGGCACAGTGAGTGGTTTCTGGCCCCTGCTGCACCTTTTGATGTCAGAGGCTAAAAACTCCACCCCCAGATCATGCTAATACATGAACACGTGACCCATGAAGAGGCATGAAACTCAATGGCACATTCACGTTCCTTTCATAAATATTCATTACTCCTCCTATAGCTTGTTGAATATGTATGTTCTGCCACCCCACTCAGCATAAATTCCTACTCCCTTTACCCCTCCCTTGAAGCACTTGCTTTTGGCAGAGCCAGAGGCTACACTTCCAAGCCTGTGAGCTGCAGTCCTTCACAAGAATTAAAGCTCTCCTTTCCAGTGCATGAACTGCATGATTTATCAGTTGATTGCTTTGCTGGTGTTCACACTGCTATCAAGAGCAGTAAGTGGTCAATTCTTAGAAAAATATAAGTCTAATAAAGATTTTAAAAATCTGTAAGCTCTTGAATATATTTTCAAATAAGACAACTTTTCTCCTAACTAATTTGCAAAGATAAAACATCACCAGATATGAGAGGTGCAATGGAAAGTCAAACCAAAGTGTTTTTCCCATTCCCACATAGCAATCCACACAGGGTACAGTCCCTCCTTCATATCCATGGGTTCGGCATCCATGGATTCAGCCAAACTTGATGCAAAACATTTGAAAAAAAGAAAGGTTGTGTCTGTACTAAGCATACAGACTTTTTTTTCTTGCCATTATTCTCTAAATAATACAATATAACAACTATTTACATAGTATTTACATTGTATTAGATATAAGTAATCTAGAGGTGATTTAAATCAACCTTGTCCAACCTGTGGCCTATCCTCCAACACAAATTTGTAAACTTTCTTAAAACACGAGATTTTTTTTTTTTTGCGATTTTTTTAAAGCTCATCAGCTATCGTTAGTGTTATTGTATTTTATGGGTGACCCAAGACAATTCTTCTTCCAATGTGGTCTAGGAAAACCAAAAGATTGGACACCCCTGATTTAAAGCATGTGGAGGATGTGTGTAGGTTATATGCAAATACTACAATTTCTGTTGCCTAGGCTGGAGTGCAGTGGCACAGTGATGGCTCACTGCAGCCTTGAAATCCTGGGCTCCAGTGATCCTCCTGCCTCAGCCTCCTGAGGAGCTGGGACCACATGAGTGGGCTCCTATGTCCAGGTAATCTTTATTTTTTTTATTTTTTGTAGCGATGAGGTCCCCTATATTGCCCAGGCTGGTCTTGAATTCCTGGACTCACATGATCCTCCCACCTCAACCCTCAAAGCATTGGGATTACAGAAGTGAGCCATTATGCCTGGCCTCAGCATTATTTGTAAGGACAAAAGAAAGACAATCTGATCCAACCTATAAACTAAAAATCCTAACCACCCCCATTGACTGAACAGACCCCCTCTTGGCCAAGGGAACCCCAAACCTTTTTGCACTCCCTCCCTTTTGGAGTTTAGCTGCAACTCTCCAACATTAACATTAGAGATCCTAAGACTGACAAGGCAGATTCTGTACCAATAAAAGACCAAATTATAAACAAGACCTAAGGCCATACCGGGCAAGGGTTTAGTCAGGCCTGCAGGCCATCAACCTTGCTACATAGAATCCTTAACTTAAAACATGACTTTCTGCTGACATCACATTTTAGACAGAGCTTACTCCTTTAACCAACTGCAAATTAGAGAATTTCTGAATCCATGTATAACCTGTAAACCCCTGCTTCAAGATGTCCCAACTATTCGGGTCACACCAGTGTACACCTTCCATGTGTTGGTTTGTGTCTTTGCCTAGAACTCTTTCCTCCTTAAAAGGTATACAACCAAACTATAACCCGACTGCCTCGGGAACGCTTCCTCAGGACCTCTGAGACTGTTTCCCCAGGCCACAGTCACTCATTCACTCACAGGAAACCTCTTTCAAATATTTTACAGAGTTTGGCTTTTCCATCAATAATCCATGTCTGAGAATACTCAGATCAGCATTCCTCAATTTAAGTTATCTATTTGCTCCTGTCACTGTTTTTGACATGCTCTGATATGACCTATGCTTTTTCCTAGTTCTCCTTGTATGTCCCCAGAGACATGTTCTGTCAGTGTCACCTCCCAAGTGTATCATGCATCTGCCCACTTGCCACTGTCTCTCTGCTACCCCTTTAATGGGTGTCCTGTCCCTCTTATTTGACGGTAAGTGCTTCATGCTTCTTGTTTCTTGACAGTAAGTGCTTGCAAATGGTGCTTCTCCCAGCCAATTCTCTTATGCAGCAGCCAAAATACTGTTATGGGAAAACCAAGCTTATTCCTGCCTAACGACTTTTTTACTAGCTGCAAGTTCAGGACAGTCAGCTTCTCATTAATTACTCAGGCCACAATTCCTATTTTTTCATCAGAGGACGCTTCAACGGCGGGCGTCCTGTGCAGTGCTGGCCCTTCCACACACCCAGCCCCTTCCCTGCAATGCCACCCTCATAATCCTGATAGCTGTCTGCCATCAACTCATTTATTTCTTAATAAGAGCTTTAGTGAGACATCATTTGCATTTCAAACAATTCACCACTGAAGTGTACAATTCAGCGGTTGTTACTATATTCACAGAGCTGGGAACCCATTATCCAGTCAATTGCAGAATATTTTCAGCATCCTGAAAGGACTTCCCATACCTATCAGAGGTCATCCCACTAAGCTCCCCTTCCCTTCCAGACCTTAGCAAACAACTGCTCATCTACTTTCTATTTCTAGGAATTTGCCTATTCTACACATTTCCATGAATGGAGTCATTTATGACCGGCTTCTTTCATTGAACATGCTGTTTCCGGTGTTCACCCCAGTGCGGTGTTCCTCATGTGTGAATGTCGTGTTGTGTGGATGGAGCATGTTTTTTTTATTCACTCATCAGTTGGTGAACATTTGGGTTGTTTCTTCTTCTTGGCTATAATGAATGATGCTGCTAAGAATGTTTGTGTACACGTTTCTGTGTGAACATGTTTTCAAGAGTTGTGCTCTTAATACCTTTGAGGAAGTTTTGGTGGAAGAGACCACAAAAAACAGCATATACATCTCAGCCTTCCGTTTATATAGAAATCTCTTGAAGGATACATTAAAAACTCTAGCAGCGTGAGTGTCTCTGGATAGTGGGGCTTGGGATAGGTATTATTTAAGAATTTCTTTATTCTTTGCATTAAAGAGAAAATATTACTATTCTAATTAAAAATATTATAAGGAAGTAACATGCCACTCTTTGCCTAGCTTGGTTTGCTGGTTCCACGAGGTCACTGGCCTGGCATGCTGGGCCCTGACCCCTCCTGCCTCACTCTTAGATTTGCCACAGAAGCGCCTGCCATTTGCATTCCTGCATATGGAAGCTGTTTGCTCCGGCTTCAAGCCTTGTGCATTTGTCTTCTGCCTGGACGACACTGCCTTCCACACCTCTGAGAGGCTGAACACTGCTCACCTTTCCCACTCACCTGGGGAGCCTTCCCTTAATCCTCGAGACCAGATTCTCTCAGACACTGCATGCCATCACTCTCCTCAATCTTTCCCACATGTTGACTCTGTGTGTGTGTGTGTGTGTGTGTGTATGTGTGTGTGTTAGAGCTGTTCTGCTCCTATTAGAAACACTTTCTGAAGCTGTCTGTAGGCTTGCTGCAGAAGCTTCAGAAGGCACACGGCGAGAGGGATGCCGGAGTGAAGAAGGTCTCTTTATTGGATGTTTTCTTCCTAATTTCAGGAGGTGACTTCATGCCTGGTGGATCTGAAGCAACATCCTCAAGCACAAAATCGTTTTTATGATGGAAAGATCTGTCTGGGGGAGCACCTGGTACCTGTCAAACACCACTCAGCTCTGCCTAGAACCTGGCTGTGTTTGACCCGGCTCTCTCCTCAGACTGTGCTCGGTGTGGACACCTGTGGCTAGCTGGATGAGGAGGAAGACTGTGGGACACAGAGACAAGGAGGAGGCACACCCCCTCCCCAGGCAGGCACGTGAATACTTTGTGGATGGGCAGGAAATGCATGGGAAGCAGCCTGGAGATAAACAAAGACCACTCAAATGAGAGACACAAAGGCCCCAGCAAGGGAGTCAGCCATCGCCACTTGCATTTTGGTAGAGACTTGCAGGCAGGCAGAGGATGGGAAAGGTTCACAGTGGGAAAAGGGGAGGCTCCAGGTACTCTGAGTGGAGGCTATTGGCTTGGGGAAGCTGGGGTGGCTGATCAGAAATAGCGTCTCCTGTGTGGTCGGTTAGGGCAGCAGATTTCACTTTTTCTGGTTGGTTCTAAGTTGGAAGCCTGGACAAAAATTTGGGAAGCTGTTACTAGTCAAGTTCTGGCTGTTCTGGGCTGATTGTTACAGGGTGGTGTTAGGCTCCCTGGGCTGACTGGAGATAGTGGGCTGGCTTCCTGCACATCTGACTTCTAGCAGGCTGGCTTCCTGGGCTGATGCTGCAGATCCCGGGCTGGCTTTGGGACTGGTTGCTGCAGACTGTGGCTCGGAGTTTGAATTTTGTATGTAGTCTGGCCGCTGTCATTGTATAGTCAGTCTCTCACAGGTCAGCTTATCAGCACCTGCTGGGCCACTCCAGGGCTTGCTACTTCAGCCAAGGGATGGGTCTTGCAGATCTACCTTGCTAGCCCTCATTTCGGATGTGACACTTGAATCCTAACAAATGAAGGGCACATGTGTGGAGGCAGCTAACAGCACAGAGCCAGCTTCTAGGAGAACAAGATAAGGGAAAATAAAGATGTATTGAAAACCATAACTCTTGAAAACCATAAAATCTCAATCCTCAGGCAGTGTCCACAATAATTACAACAAAAAATTCTTTAGAAGTAGAGAAAACCCAAAGGGAAATAATCTGTAAAGAGGCAAAACCAAACCAGCAAAATCAAGGGAGAGACCAAGAAATTCGAACCACAGTAATGGGACCCCATGGGATCCTAGGGTTGAGACCTTAAAGGGACCCTTGAGGACCTATATCTAACCGCCAGCCTCCAAGCTGAACCTTTCTCACTGCCTTGGGGCCCTGCACAGCTTAGCCCCTGTAGGAAGCCCAGGGTGTCCTGCTGGCCTCCGGTGCAGAGTCCTTGGATGGAGCAGTGGCTGTGACTGATTGCAGACGGCGCGGCCTCATGCACTGTCTGTATTCAATGCATAGGTGGTGGGTGGAGAAGAATGTCAGGCAGAGAATGACAGATGCCCCCTCCCTGGTCTGCTTGGGTGACTAGGGGAGGAGGAGATGTGGTTCTGAGACTTCTCCGATGGCCACTCCAGGTCCTCTCAGCCCCCTGACCTCCGGGCCCCACAGGTCCATGAGCACCTCGTCGGGAGATCCCTGTGTCCTGGTGGCGGTGACAAAGCTCCTAAAGCCTATCTGTCAAAACTCTCGCTCTGTGTTCAAGTATGTTTTTTGAAACACATTGGAATGAAACTTGTAGGGTTTGCATGATCTTTGCAGTGGGGAAAAAATGTTAATGACGTTGTTAGTTGGAGCCTGTGAGTGTAGCACGCCCTGCTCAGGACACACAAGTGTTGGTGCTGCTGTTGCCAGTCCTGTCCCAGCCTAGCTGTCTTAGAGAGGTGCCGGAGGGTCAAACTCCACAAAACTGCAGTTTGCCACTGGTGGGTGGCTCAGGATTCAAGGCTAGGCCCCAGCCCCAGTCCTACAAACCTTCACTGTGGACCTGGCCTGATGGCACTCATCACACCTACACCCCCCTGGGAGTGCTAAGGCCCAGCCCTGGCTGCCACACTCGCTGTCTCCTTGCTCCCCCTAGCCCAGCACCTCATGGCCGCTTTGGGTGTTGGGGTCCCCAAGTGCCTGGGGGATGTGTGTTCAGGCAGTAATGGTGCACCCGAGGCCCCAGCCTGCTGAGTCCCATCTGAACCCCCATTTCTCAAGAAGGCTGGCAGCTACAATTCAGGTGAAGTCAGCAGGCCCATCTGCACCTGATCAGCAACGCTGACCCAACAGGCTCCAAATGCCTGGATTTGCGGTGCTAAACCTGAAGGTCTTACCCTGCAGATGCAGAGGGCGGCACAGTGGGTCACAGCTGGCGGAACTCCAGGCTGCTCTAACAGGTCAGCGCTCTGCCCTGGCACCACACCAGACAATTGCCTACCACCTGGGTTTCTGCTCTGCCACACTGAAGAACGTTTCTCCAGGGGCCACAAAAGCTTAGCATTCTCTACTGAGGTTTTCTCTTTTAGTTTAACATTGAGGTGTGCGATTCATCCAGAGTGCATATTTCTGTGCACCGTGAGCTGGTGCCCGCAGTTTGCTGGCCTGGGGCCGGGTAGGCAGGCATGGACCAGGTGTCCAGCCCTTGTGGAGGAAGCTTTGGCAGCTCACTGACCAGGCAGTGGGTGCCCAAACTGGGTCCCTCTCCCTGCTCGCCCCTCCCCCGTTTCCCTTCCCAGGGTCCTCACTGGCCTGCCGCACCCTCTTAGAGCTATTTACCTTTCCTCCTTCTGCTCACCCATTGCCTTCACAGAGCATGTTGCATGCGCAAACCTGGGGCTCTGACTCTAGCCACCCTGGGACCCAGCAGGGGTAGGTGGCCATTCTCCAGAGTCTGTACCCTACTCTTTCATCCCCCGAGGTTAATAATGATAACAGTTATTGTTGCTGTTGTTCATCACTATTGTAATGATTACCATTATTATTTGTCATTGTTATAAAAACACTGAATGAAGTTTTTCCATCCACAAAGGGTTTCGCCATGTTGGCCAGGATGGTCTCAATCTCTTGACCTCGTGATCCGCCTGCCTCTACCTCCCAAAGTGCTGGGGTTACAGATGCCCACCACCACTCCTGGCTAATTTTTGTATTTTTAGTAGAGATGGGGTTTCACCATATTGGTCAGGCTTGTCTTGAACTCCTGACCTGGTGATCTGCCTGGCTCAGCCTCCCAAAGTGCTAGGATTACAGGCGTGAGCCACCACACCCAGTTGAAAGGTCCTGTTAAGAGGATGAAAACAAAGTATAGATCAGAAGAAAATATTTGCAAACCACATATTCTACAGGAATGTGTAAAAAATAATTCAAAAAGTATCTGGGCATGGTGGCACGCACCTGTAGTCCCAGCTGCTTGGGAGGCTGAGGCGGGAGAATCGCTTGAACCTGGGAGTCAGAGGTGACACTGAGCTGAGATTTTGCCACAGCACTCCAGCCTGGGCAACCAAGTGAGACTCCATCTCAGAAAAAACAACAACAACAAAAAAACAGAGGACCTTTCACAGAGCCTGGGTTTTTAATTTTGATGACTTCCAATTTATCCATCTCTCTTTATGAATCATACTTTTGATGTCAAGTACAAAATCTCCTTTTTTAGTCTAGATCCCATTATTCTCTAAGAATTATTTTTCCCTAAAGTTTTATAGTTTTACATTTTACATTGAAATGTGTGATCCATTTGGAGTTAATGTTTGTATGAGGTGTGAGGGTAAAACCCCCACAATTTATCCATTTAGAAAGGTGAGGAGACTTTATTGCTCGTAAGGATTACAGCCTGCAAGGTGGCCATCCCAGCCAAAGGACCAGAAAGGGCACTTTGAAGGAGGAGGGGTTGGAGTAGGAGCTTTATGCTGAGCAGGTTGGCTAAACATACATATTCAACAGGTTATAGGAGGAGCTATGAATATTCATGAAGGGGGTGGTGACACAAGCATATTGAACAGACATCCATGTAGCATATGATCCATGTTCACTTTGGGGTGGAGACTTAACATTTAAATGTATTACAATTAGGTCCTATATGTCAACAGGTCTTTTCAGGGCATGAAGGCACTCAAGTGTGCAGCCTCTGTAAACCAGCCAGAGACACTCCATGGTTGGGGGTCTTATCAGGAAGTTATGGCTGGTAGAGCATGGGTTCAGTAAGTCAGTGGTTGGTGGAGCTGGACATTGTTTTAATCTTGGCAAGTGGTTGTTTAGCTGCTAGAGAAAAAGAAAAACCTTGTGGCCCTTAGAACACAGTTTATTCTCTAGGCGTAGGGTTAGTGACTTCACCCTTGCCTGGCATGGCCTTAAGTCCTGTTTATAATTTGGTGTTTTATTGCCACAGAGTCTGTTCTGTCAGTCTTCTGATCTCTATGTTAACATTAATGCTGGTCTAAACCCCAAAAGGCAGGGGGTATAATGAGGTGTGCCTGACCTCCCACCCCATTATGACTAGAACTAAATTTTTAAGATTTTCCTGAGGTCCCCTTGGCCAAGACGGGGTCCATTCATTTGGTGGGGGCTTAGGATTTTAAAGTTGACAGTGTCTAGGTCAAGGGTTTGGTTTGCCTGCTTGTTTGCTGTGCCTGTGATGTGCAATTGCCCTACTCCCATTTGATGGAAAGGCCACCTTTCCTCCCAGGAGTTGCTTTCACATGCTTGTCAAAACCCAGCTGGGTACATTTGTTTTCTGTCTCTTTTCTGTTCTGTAGATCATCTCCCTCTGTCCATACCACATGGTCTTTACTAGCTATTTAATGTGTTGAAATAGGGGTAACTCAATTCTTGTTTTAAATTCTTTATTTAACATTTCATCATCAACATTTATCTCATCTAAAACAAAACAAAACAAATTCACACAGTGTACGATGTGGATGTACTGGAGTTTATTTAACCCGGCGCCTCTTAATGAATGGCTATCATCCCCTACCCCAGTTTTTTTGTTATAGTAAATAATGTTGACATCTTTTCAAACGATTTTTAAAGTTTATTTTTAATTGAGAAATCATAATTGTATATATGGGATACAATGTGATGTTTTGATATACGTATACATTGGTGGAACAATTACTTTAAGCTAATTAAGATATCCATCACCAACTCATCTATTTTTTGTGGTGAGAGTATTTAAAATCTACTATTCTAGGAATTTTGACATATAAAATGCATTAACTACAGTCACCGTGTCATGTGGATCACTAAAATGTATTCCTCTTGTCTAACTGAATCCTTGTACCCTTTGACCAGCCTCTCCCCACTCCTGCCCTTCCCCCGGCCTCAGGTAGCCACCGTTCTGCTCTCCGTTTCTATGAGTTCAGCTATTTTCAGATTCCACATACAGGAGAGACCAAGCGGTATTTGTTTCTGTGCCTGGCTTACACTGCTTAGTACAATGGCCTCCACGTTCATCCATGTTGTCGCCAATGGCAGGATTTCCTTTTATTCAAAGGCGGGATAGTACCGCATGGTGTACATGCACCGCATTTTCTTTATTTGTTCACCCACTGGTAGGTGCTTAGGCTGCTTCTGTATCTTGGTTACTGTGAATTAAATCAATATTCTTATCACCCGCGTATTTGCAGAAGCGATTCCCACAGTCATTTGTTATCTTTGGACTTTACTTGTGTATTTTGTTCAGACCTTACGTTGTCAAGCTGATCAATCATTTCCTTGATGGCTTCTGGGTTTATTTTGTGGTTTAGAAAGGCTTCCCCACTCCGAAAAGACAGAATAAAAGCGATTCACACACGTTCTTCCTTTCACAGTTTCAACTTCAGGGTCTCTCCCGCCTCAAAACTTTCGAATCCGCGGGGAGCCCGGGACCCCGCTGCGCTGGGAAGATAAGGCAGGGCGCCGGCCCCGGGGGGTCTTCGGAAATGTTCCCGGTTCGCGGAGAAGATCGCCCGTCCCGAAGCCGCGTGGGCGGTCTGTCCTAGCAGGTAGCAGTCCCTCGTAGCGGAACGGTGGTTAGGAAAAATTTTCAAATCCCCTTCGGCTGCGGGGTCGCGCCATTCTAGGCCGTGCCAACTGAGAGTTCCCCCGCCCGCCCCCGGCTGAGAAACGTGATACCAGGTGGCCCGGGACTTGGAGAGGCCTCTACCGCCAGCTATGCCAATCCGATCCACGGCCGCTGGCACCGGCTGTCGGGCGCCACCTGGCTGCACTGTTAAGGTTTTCTCTCCGGCGCTCTGTAGAAGCCGGCAAGAAAGGCGATTTGGCCACAGGGCGCGGTGCAGAGTTCAGGCGACTGGCAGCACTGGCAGGATGAGCCCAGCTTTGCCGGGTGTACTCTTCATCCTTTCATCGGAGATTAAGCCTGCAGATCAGCGTTGGAGGCGCGCTCTTGAACTCGGAGTACTGTGGCCTGAGCGGGTCAACTAGTATACGCGGGAATCGATGGGCCTCTCCAGAGTGTGAATGGGGGATGGGGTACCCCGCCCGGACGCCGACTGGCTTGGGGCGGGTCCTCAGGTCTTCCATTACACCCATTATCTCTGAGCCCCGCCCCGGAGGTGAGGACCGGCTCCGCTGTTCCAGGAGGACTGCAAAGGGTAATATGGGACCGTCCGTGGCCAAGCGTGGGTCGTGATCATCCGATTTGAGCTTTACACCTTTTTCGGAGTCTTGTCTCGGAGGTGGAGACTGGCTTGGGCAGTACGAGAAAAACGGGGAAGGCGCAGTGGATTTAGCTG
>NW_012101745.1:3938-4961 GCF_000951045.1 Mandrillus leucophaeus | reverse complement strand
GTTTGGACTGAGCTTCTGCACTAGGCCCAACAGGCTGAGATGGAGCAGGGACCCCTATTAGAGGCCTGCTGGGCCTCCTCCAAGTGTGGAAACAAAAGAAAATCTTGATTTCCTTCAAGGGCAATTCCAGGCACCTAGCTGGCCTTGAGAAGTAGATGAGCCACCTGATAAGCAAGAAGGGAATCATAGCTTCAAGTAATAGCCTATCAAGTAAGTCAGAGCCACAAGGTGTTTGGTCCTCTATTGAAACTAAAGATCACATCTTAGCATATGTCCCTAAATTGTTTTTCGGCAGACCCACCTCAGATGGAAAATACTGACCATCATCACAGAGACCTCAGATGACCTGGAGCTGAGGGCTGCGCTCTGACGGCTGCTCTTTGTTCTAAATTTCTTTCTCACGGGCCTGGAGAGAGTCATGCCCATAAGCCAGACCTTAACATTGCTTTCTGCTGACCCCAAGTTTTTAGAGAAAGCCTGGCTTCCTTAACCAATTGCAATCAAAGAATCCTGAAGCCGCCTATGACTTGTAAGCCTCTTGCTTCAAGAGCTTCCACCTTTTTGGGCCAAACCAAGGTATACCCTCTGCATTGATTTATGGTTTCCCTATAACTTCTGCTTTCCTGAAATGTTCCCCTGCCTTTAAAATCCCTTGCTTGTAAACCATCCAGGAGATTGGGTCTGAAGCGTAAGCTGCCCCATTTTCCTTGCTTGGTGTCCTGCAAGTTAACACCTTCCTTTCTTCTGCTGCAAACCTCAGTGTGGGTGTTTGATTTTACCGCACGGGGCAAGCCGACCCAGGTTGAGTTCAGTAACAAGATTAGACTGGAATGGAGTTCCTTGTGCGAAAGTTCCATCTTTCCAAACCAATACTAAGTTGTTGATCTGACCTTCTGAGAAGTCAGGACACAGAGAGATAAAAGGCAAATCCCCAACAGTCCAGGTTTAGCCAGCATGATAGGCAGTCCCTCCCGTCTGCTTTAATGTTTACAAGGAAAGTAACTTTGCAACCAATCCGTGTTT
>NW_012101745.1:0-719 GCF_000951045.1 Mandrillus leucophaeus | reverse complement strand
CACATGCATCAAAAGCACACGTGTTCTTCCTATTGCTGAGAGGGAGGAGGGACGGCAGCACAGGAGCAAAGCCAGCACTGTGATTGCCGTTAGGGACAGTGCCAGAGCACCCAGCCCCGAGCCCCACCACCGCTGCCCCTTTTCCTTAATTACAGAATTCACTTGAAATTAAAAATCCCCGCTTCCTAAATACCCACCCTCTCCTGGCTTTCTTTTTAGCTGAGTCTGCTGCTCTTGTCTCTTCTTTCACCCCCTCCTGGCAGCACAGCAATCCCTGCAAGTTACTCGGACCCTCAGGACTCCTCGTTCAAGTGCAGTGGAGGACCACGCAGATGGCAGGGAAAAGCAAAGAAAGCTCAGGTGGCCCATTGTGGCTGTCATCAGTGGAAGGGTGTCTGTATTTAACACTGAGCCTTAGTAATGACATGCTCTCCCCTTGTCCTGGACCTTCATTTTAAAATAGTGCATTCAGGTGGGAGGGGAACCACAGGGGCACTTCAATCCTGAGCATGCTCTGGGCAGTGGCTCTAGCCTTTGACATTTTGTCCTCATTTACTTTTTTTGAGAAGGAATCTTGCTGTGTCACCCGGGCTGGAGCACAGTGATGTAATCTTGGCTCACTGCAACCTTCATCTCCTGGGTTCAAGCAATTCTCCTGCCTCAGCCTCCTGAGTAGCTGGGATTACAGGTGCATGTCACCATGCCCAGCTAATTTTTGT
>NW_012101744.1:354037-367170 GCF_000951045.1 Mandrillus leucophaeus | reverse complement strand
CCACTGCTCTCTTCAAAGCTGTCAGACAGGGTCATTTGCATCTGAAGAGGTTTCTGCTGCTTTTTGTTTAGCTATGCCCTGTCTCCAGAGGTGGAGTCTACAGAGACAGGCAGGCCTCCTTGAGCTGCTGTGGGCTCCACCCAGTTCGAGCTTCCCGGCAGCTTTGTTTACCTACCTAAGCCTCAGCAATGGCAGGTGCCCCTCCCCTAGCCTTGCTGCTGTCTTGCAGTTAGATCTCAGACTGCTGTGCTAGCAATGAGGGAGGCTCCGTGGGCATGGGACCCTCCCAGCCAGTTGTGGGATATAATCTCCTGGTGTGCCCCTTTGCTAAGACCTTTGGTAAAGTGCAGTATTAGGGTAAGAGTTACCCGATTTTCCAGGTGTTGTGTGTCTCAGTTCCCCTGGCTAGGAAAAAGATTCCCTTCCCCCTTGTGCTTCTCAGGTGAGGTAATTCCTCCCCCTGCTTCAGCTCTCGCTGGTCAGGCTGCACCAGCTGACCAGCACTGATTGTCTGGCACTCCCCAGTGAGAGGAACCCACTACCTCAGTTGAAAATGCAGAAATCACCCGTCTTCTGTGTCACTCACGCTGGGAGCTAGAGACTGGGGCTGTACCTATTCAGCCATCTTGCTCCGGGTCGAGCACAGTACATTTCTTCATATGAATATGATACTTCCATTACAAAGATCATCAATATATGTAAGTTACTTTTGCTTATGGTTTTTTTCTCCTAAATGTAATGTGCTTTACATCTAGCTACGATGCTGTAGTCTTTGTGTGCATCTGAATGCTTGTGGAGTACATGAATCTCTTATATTCTATTCCTCGTTATTTGACATGTTTAAATATATTGGACAATTTGCATTCACTATGAGACTTGAAGTGACAGTCCATCCAGAAATCACACAGGTTTGTGGGTCATAGTCAGTCCTTGAATTCAGTTTTCTAAATAGTGCACTTTCTTACATGACAGAGGTACTTCACAGTGTATGGGTTATCGCCTGCTTGAAAATCTGGTAGATTATCTCCCTGAAGGGAGGGAGACTTCAAATACACACACACACACACACACACACACACACACACACACACACACTTTTCTTTAATTATAGGAGTAATTAACTGAGAACTCCTTGCTTAAAAATACTGTGGTTAGTAGTCTTAGTAATTCCTGAATCAGGGTGGAAGGGATCCATTTTTGTGATCTGTCTTCTGGGCAGAGACAGAATAGAAAGCAAAAAAGACTAAATGGGTAGTGGATTCATCATAAGGGAGTTAGTGAAACTTGTAAGAAATTTCACATCTCTTCCATATTAGGAGAGGCTAATATTCTTAGAATAACGAATGAAATCATGGGTGCTCAGAACAGAGCACCTAATTTTAAAGCTAATGCATGTTCTATTAGCTGCATATGTCAGAACACTCTGATTCATAACTCCACAAGGCCCAGAGCTCTCTGTCCCAAGGGAGAGCAGAAATAGAAAAGAAAAAAAAAAAACACACACACACACACACACAATGTTTTGTTATGTCTTTGGCCAGTCCTAGACACATGGAAAAGTTTGTTTGCTTCATTTGACTTGCAGTCTTTTAGCCAGCCCATTATCTACACACAAGCTTTCTATTATAACACGAATCCAGGGCATCATTTTTTTCCTCTTTTAATAACTAATATGAGAACCTCTCAATTTAATTAATTAACTAATTTATTTATTTGTTTTTAGAGGTAGATAGTCACCATACTGGGCCCATGTAAGCTCTATTTGGAAAGTCTGGCTGGACTCACATGTAAACCTAGAGCTTCATAAATTCTTTTATTTATTTATTTTTTCTTTGAGACAGAGTCTCGCTCTGTCTCCCAGGCTGGAGAGCAGTGATGTGATCTTGGTTCACTGCAACTTCCGCCTCCTGGGTTCAAGCGATTCTCCTGCCTCAGCCTCCCGAGTAGCTGGTACTACAGGTGCCTACCACCAGGCCTGGCTAATGTTTTGTATTTTCGGTAGAGATGGGGTTTCACAGTGTCATTCAGGATGTTCTTGATCTCCTGACCTCGTGATCCATCCAACTCAGCCTCCCAAAGTGCTGGGATTACAGGTGTGAGCCACTGCATCTTTTTTCTAAATGGTTTTTGTCATGATTTCTTTTTATTATTTTACTTTAAGTTTCAGTATACATGTGCAGAATGTGTGGGTTTGTTACATAGGTATACATGTGCAGAATGTGTGGGTTTGTTACATAGGTATACATGTGCCACAGTGGTTTGCTGTACCTATCAACCCATCATCTAGGTTTTAAGCCTAGCATGCATTAGATATTTGTCTTAATGCTCTCCCTCCCCTTGCTTCCTACCCCCTGACAGGCCCTGGTGTGTATTGTTCCCCTCCCTGTGTCCATGTGGAGAACCTCTCAATTTTAATTATCACTTTATCTTTCTGTGTCCAGATTTCCTTACTTTGTTTATATCCTCCACACAAGTATTTCCCTAACTTAGGTATTCAGACATAGGGTTGCACTTGATGCATTAAATCACCTGCAGAGTTGGCTAAAAGTACTGATTCCTGGGTCACACCGTAAAAAACTCAGGGTAAATATAGTCTGACATTGAGCATAGGTATCAGCCATTATATATAGATGTTCATTTATTCAGTGGCTCAGTTATATTTGGGAATTTCCTCTATGATATTAGCAGTTGGACCTCTACAATTCTCTAGCAAGAATATACTGTGTTAGTTCCGTGATGCCTCTTGGACACTGTGAAAACCTTAACACAAACATCTAGCTTTTCATGAGCTTTCACTAGATATTGTTTCACAGCAGTATTTTTTAACTTTATTTTAAGCTCAGGGGTACAGGTGCAGGTTTGTTACGTAGGTAAACTTGTGTCATGGGGTTTTGTTGTACAGATTATTTCTTCACCCAGATACTAAGCTTAGTACCCATTAGTTATTTTTCCTGATCCTCTCCCTCCTCCCAGCCTCCACCCTCCAAAAGGCCCCAGTATGTGTTGTTCCTCTCTATGTGTCCTTGTGTTCTCATTGTTTAGCTTCCACTAGTGAGAACATGCAGTATTCTGTTCCTGTGTGAGTTTGCTAAGAATAATGAACGACAATATTTTTAATCTCTTAAATATTTTGCTGAGAATTTACAAGTTCTGAAGAAGAGTAATACAGTATAGCAACAGAATTGAATGTGTCTCCTGTTGCAGGTACCTCCTTCTTATCTTAAGCACCATCTGGGTTACTCTTAACACTTGAGGGTGACTCTTCTTCCAAACAGTTTGATTTTTTACACTGGCCTTCCTCTCACCTTAATTATGCAAGATAGACTCTTTCTTCTCTGTAATACTTGGCCAGAAACCCAAGACTGACTTCCAGTATAAAGTGCATTTTTAAAAAAATAAGCAAGCATACTCTTTGCACCAGTCATAACTTTAGGAGCTCTCTTACCTGAAAAAAAAAACCCCATCCATTCTTTAAGTATCAGTTAAAATGCTGCTTATTCCATGAAGTTACCCCTGAAATCAATATCTTCTCCTCTGAACTTTTTCATTTTATCCACACCTCACTTACCACAACAAGCCTATTCTACCTCATATTAATGGGCTCACAGTTCCACATGGCTGAGGAAGCTTCACAATTATAGTGAAAGGGAAAGGAAGAGGAAAGGAACTTCTTATACGGTGGCAGGCAAGAGAGCATGTGCAGAGGAACTGCCCTTTATGAAACCATCAGATCTCATAAGACTTACTCACTACCATGAGAATAGCACAGAAAAAAACTCACCCCTGTGATTCAATTACCTTCCACTGGGTCCCTCCCATGACATGTGGGGATTATGGGAGCTACAATTCAAGATGAGATTTGGGTGGGGACACAGCCAAATCATATCATTCTGCCTCTGGCCCTTCCAAATCTCATTTCAAAACCAATCATGCCTTCCCAACAGTCCCCCAGTCTTAACTTATTTCAGCATTAACTTAAAAGTCCACATTCCGAAGTTTAATCTGAGACAAGGCAAGTCCCTTCCACCTATGAGCCTGTAAAATCAAAAGCAAGTTAGTTGCTTCCTAGATACAATGGGGTACTGGCATTGGGTAAATACACCCATTTTAAATGGAAGAAATTGGCCAAAACAAAGGGCCCTCAGGCACCATGCAAGTCCAAAATCCTGTGGTGCAGTAAAATCTTAAACCTCCAAAATGATCTCCTTTGATTCTATATCTCACATCCAGGTCATGCTGATACAAGAGGTGGGTCCCTATGGTCTTGCACAGTTCTTCCCCTGTGGCTTTGCAGGGTACAACTCCCATGCTGGCCGCATTCGTAGACTGGCATTGAGCATCTGTGGCTTTTTCAGGAGCACAGTGCAAGCTGTCAATGGATCCACATTCTGGGGTCTGGAGGATGTTGAGGATGTTGACCCTCTTCTCATAGCTCCACTAGGCAGTGCCCCAGTGGGGACTCTGTGTGGTGCCTCCCACCCCACATTTTCTTTCCTCATTGTCTTAGCAGAGGTTCTCCATGAGGGTGTCACCCCTGCGGCACACCTGTGCCTGAACATCCTAGGCATTTTCATACATCCTCTGAAATCTAGGCAGAGGTTCCCAAACCTCAGTTCTTGACTTCTGTGTACCCACAGGCTCAACATCATGTGGAAGCTGCCAAGGCTTGGGGCTTGCACCCTGTGAAGCCATGGCCCAAGCTGTACCTTGCCCTCTTTTAGCCATGGCTGAAGCAGCTGGGATGCAGGACACCAAATACTGAGGCTGCACACAACAGGGGGGCCCTAGACCCAGACCAGGAAACCATTTTTCCCTCCTAGGCCTCCAAGACTGAGATGGGAGGGGCTGCTACAAAGGTCTCTGACATGGCCTGGAGGCATTTTCCCCATTGTCTTCGCAATTAGCATTTGGTTTGTTGTTACTTATGCAAATTTCTGCTGCAGTCTTGAATTTCTCTCCAGAAAATGGGTTTTTCTTTTCTACTGCATCCTTGGGCTGCAAATTTTCCAAATTTTTATGCTCTGCTTCCTCTTGAACACTTTGTCACTTAGAAATTTCTTTCTCCAGATACCCTAAATCATCTCTCTCAAGTTCAAAGTTCTACAGATCTCTAGGGCAGGGGAAAAATGCCACCAGTCTCTTTGCCTAGGAAGAGGGACCTTACTTGAGTTCCCATAAGTTCCTCATCTCCATCTGAGACTGTCTCAACCTGGACTTTATTGTCCATATCACTGTTAGCATTTTGCTCAAAGCCATGCAACAAGTTTCTAGGAAGTTCCAAGCTTTCCCACATCTTCCTGTCTTCTGAACCCTCCAATTCTATGGACAGTTTCAAACTCTCATATGTTAAAA
This sequence comes from Mandrillus leucophaeus, assembly GCF_000951045.1. Classification (NCBI taxonomy): domain Eukaryota; kingdom Metazoa; phylum Chordata; class Mammalia; order Primates; family Cercopithecidae; genus Mandrillus; species Mandrillus leucophaeus. The sequence continues at coordinate 361,818 of NW_012101744.1, read as the reverse complement.
GGCCCCAGTATGTGTTGTTCCTCTCTATGTGTCCTTGTGTTCTCATTGTTTAGCTTCCACTAGTGAGAACATGCAGTATTCTGTTCCTGTGTGAGTTTGCTAAGAATAATGAACGACAATATTTTTAATCTCTTAAATATTTTGCTGAGAATTTACAAGTTCTGAAGAAGAGTAATATAGTATAGCAACAGAATTGAATGTGTCTCCTGTTGCAGGTACCTCCTTCTTATCTTAAGCACCATCTGGGTTACTCTTAACACTTGAGGGTGACTCTTCTTCCAAACAGTTTGATTTTTTACACTGGCCTTCCTCTCACCTTAATTATGCAAGATAGACTCTTTCTTCTCTGTAATACTTGGCCAGAAACCCAAGACTGACTTCCAGTATAAAGTGCATTTTTAAAAAAATAAGCAAGCATACTCTTTGCACCAGTCATAACTTTAGGAGCTCTCTTACCTGAAAAAAAAAACCCCATCCATTCTTTAAGTATCAGTTAAAATGCTGCTTATTCCATGAAGTTACCCCTGAAATCAATATCTTCTCCTCTGAACTTTTTCATTTTATCCACACCTCACTTACCACAACAAGCCTATTCTACCTCATATTAATGGGCTCACAGTTCCACATGGCTGAGGAAGCTTCACAATTATAGTGAAAGGGAAAGGAAGAGGAAAGGAACTTCTTATACGGTGGCAGGCAAGAGAGCATGTGCAGAGGAACTGCCCTTTATGAAACCATCAGATCTCATAAGACTTACTCACTACCATGAGAATAGCACAGAAAAAAACTCACCCCTGTGATTCAATTACCTTCCACTGGGTCCCTCCCATGACATGTGGGGATTATGGGAGCTACAATTCAAGATGAGATTTGGGTGGGGACACAGCCAAATCATATCATTCTGCCTCTGGCCCTTCCAAATCTCATTTCAAAACCAATCATGCCTTCCCAACAGTCCCCCAGTCTTAACTTATTTCAGCATTAACTTAAAAGTCCACATTCCGAAGTTTAATCTGAGACAAGGCAAGTCCCTTCCACCTATGAGCCTGTAAAATCAAAAGCAAGTTAGTTGCTTCCTAGATACAATGGGGTACTGGCATTGGGTAAATACACCCATTTTAAATGGAAGAAATTGGCCAAAACAAAGGGCCCTCAGGCACCATGCAAGTCCAAAATCCTGTGGTGCAGTAAAATCTTAAACCTCCAAAATGATCTCCTTTGATTCTATATCTCACATCCAGGTCATGCTGATACAAGAGGTGGGTCCCTATGGTCTTGCACAGTTCTTCCCCTGTGGCTTTGCAGGGTACAACTCCCATGCTGGCCGCATTCGTAGACTGGCATTGAGCATCTGTGGCTTTTTCAGGAGCACAGTGCAAGCTGTCAATGGATCCACATTCTGGGGTCTGGAGGATGTTGAGGATGTTGACCCTCTTCTCATAGCTCCACTAGGCAGTGCCCCAGTGGGGACTCTGTGTGGTGCCTCCCACCCCACATTTTCTTTCCTCATTGTCTTAGCAGAGGTTCTCCATGAGGGCGTCACCCCTGCGGCACACCTGTGCCTGAACATCCTAGGCATTTTCATACATCCTCTGAAATCTAGGCAGAGGTTCCCAAACCTCAGTTCTTGACTTCTGTGTACCCACAGGCTCAACATCATGTGGAAGCTGCCAAGGCTTGGGGCTTGCACCCTGTGAAGCCATGGCCCAAGCTGTACCTTGCCCTCTTTTAGCCATGGCTGAAGCAGCTGGGATGCAGGACACCAAATACTGAGGCTGCACACAACAGGGGGGCCCTAGACCCAGACCAGGAAACCATTTTTCCCTCCTAGGCCTCCAAGACTGAGATGGGAGGGGCTGCTACAAAGGTCTCTGACATGGCCTGGAGGCATTTTCCCCACTGTCTTCGCAATTAGCATTTGGTTTGTTGTTACTTATGCAAATTTCTGCTGCAGTCTTGAATTTCTCTCCAGAAAATGGGTTTTTCTTTTCTACTGCATCCTTGGGCTGCAAATTTTCCAAATTTTTATGCTCTGCTTCCTCTTGAACACTTTGTCACTTAGAAATTTCTTTCTTCAGATACCCTAAATCATCTCTCTCAAGTTCAAAGTTCTACAGATCTCTAGGGCAGGGGAAAAATGCCACCAGTCTCTTTGCCTAGGAAGAGGGACCTTACTTGAGTTCCCATAAGTTCCTCATCTCCATCTGAGACTGTCTCAACCTGGACTTTATTGTCCATATCACTGTTAGCATTTTGCTCAAAGCCATGCAACAAGTTTCTAGGAAGTTCCAAGCTTTCCCACATCTTCCTGTCTTCTGAACCCTCCAATTCTATGGACAGTTTCAAACTCTCATATGTTTTCCTGTCTTCTGAGCCCTTGAAGTTGTTAAAACCTCTGCATGTTACCAAGTTCCAAAGTCGCTTCCACATTTTCAGGTGTCTTTACAGCAGCGCCCCACTCCAAATACCAGTTTTCTGTATTAGTTCATTCTCATGCTGCTATAAGGACATACCTGAGACTTGGTAATTTATTAAAAAAAAAAAAGGGGGGGGGTTTAATGGGCTCACGGCAGAAGGTGAAGGAGAAGCAAAGGCATGTCTTACATGGTGGCAGGCAAAAGAGCACGTGCAAGAGAAATGCCTTTTCTAAAACCATCAGCTCTCATGAGACTTATTCACTATCGTGAGAACAGCACAGGAAAAACCCGCCCCCATTATTCAATTACCTCCTACCAGGTCCCTCCCATGACATGTGGGGATTATGAGAGCTACAATTCAAGATGAGAGTTGGGTGGGGACACAGCCAAACCATATCACATCTTAAAACTTCCAATCTAGTTTGGGGAAGGCCAACATAAATAATAATTGCTCCAACATGAGGTAACTGACTAGTGTAAGAATTAACTATCTATGGGTATATAGTGAAAAAAGAAAACCTTTACTATTTAAAACCAAAATTGCCTTCCCAAGAGAATAGGACTTGCTAAAGGAGAGGCATTTTAGTTGTCCAGAGCGTCTTATTCTTATATAGTTATGCTACATAAGAAGGCATGGAACTCAGAGCCGGCATAAGTCTTTTGAAGACCCAATTTGCTCAATCCTCCCAGTAGTCAATGCTCTTATCTAGAGCTCATTACTTCACAATTCCCTTCTTTTAGAATTCCTGGACCTGATTTTTACTTTTTTTTCTTTAGGTATTTGACTGTCATAATGAAGCAAGAAGAGCAAAGTGTAAGCACTAATTCAGGCCTTAAACAAAACAGTAACATTTGATGTGTTTGCCTGAATTGTTCTTTACCTTAAGGATTTTCCAAGTCTCTTAACAAAGTCTCTTACCAGGCAAGGGTTTTCCTTCATACATGCTATTTGTCCTCCTTGATGGAGGTGGTGTTTATGATGCATTGTCTGTTATGACCTCTCAATAAAAGCCTCTTCCTCATATGCCGGGTTTTAGTCACAGCTGAAAGCACTATGGAAATTGTTTTTTTCTTTCTTCCATTATCATATATCTTTTCCTTTACTGCCCTAAAAAGGTGCTAACATGACTCTTAGCAATGAAGGGCAGTTTTTCTTATCTGGGCCTAGGTTGCTGCATGCTAATGTAAGAGATTAGGAGGATGCTAAATTATCCCATTTCTTTAAAAAATGACACATAAAAGGTATTTCACATGGTAGCGCCAACCAAATCATATCTGACCCACCCCACTAGTGACATTTATGGAGAAACAAGGCTATTGTTGGCTGCTTGCAGAGAGGAAAATGTCTTTGTCATATAATTGATATTCTCAAATCCTGTAAACATCATGCCCTCTAGAGAGCTATATTTTAGAGTCCAGTGAGGTCATGATTTGTTCAGAAATTTTGGGGAGTTGGCAAGCAGATTTGGAGTGCTGAATATGTAGCCCTTGGGTACCAAATATTCAGGACTAGATATTTGATTATCTGTGTCTTTGTGAATGCAATTTCAAATGCCAAGATTTGAATCAGATATATTAGAAAGGTAGTTTCAACTCCTGAAATAACAGAACAGTGATTCTCAGTCTCTAGTGTGCATAAGAATGCATAAGAATCACCCAGAGAGCATATTGAAACAGATTCCTGGACTCCTACCTTCAAGAATTTGATTCAGTGAGTTTGTGGTGGGGCCCAAAAATCTGTAATTCAAGGAAGCCTCCAGGTAATACAGATATGTTGAATCATGTACACAAATGATGATATAGAGTATTTATGTTAGGAGGCAAAATGTAAGATACCCCCTCTTTCTGATGCACATTGTGTATTTTTATAGTTTTCATTAGAGATTGAATGTTTTTGCAGGGGTTACCTTCTTTCGGTTGCTCAAATTGTCAAACATAATGAAGCCGTTATGATTTTGCTCCTGTTGTTTAATCTGTCTGAATCCTCTTTCATTATCTGTTGGTGTGGCTCATTTTTTAAGCCTCAGTTTAAAGGACATTTCCTGTGAAAATTTTTCTCAGTTGTTTGTTGAGTCCCTTTCATTGTGTTCCCTGAACATTCTGGACTTTCCGTATTACTCATTATCTTTTCATATTGTTCATCATATGTCTTACTACTTAGATGGAATCTTCATGAAATTCTAAACTTTCTCTAGCAAGCTCACTATTATATCTCCAAAATCAAGCAACAGAATTAGCACAAGGTAATTGTACCATAACTATTTATTAATTGCACAAAAGACTCGAAGCTCTAAGAAACAGAACAGAGTCACACAGTCCTTCAGAAATCATCTAGTTAAATGATCCATTGTAATAGGGGGACTTAGTACCCAGAAAGAAAAATAAGACTGGTTTAGTATATTCCAACTAGTGCGTACTCCCTTCTTATTTCTTTTCCCTAGCCCCAAATTTATGAAATTTGAACATCGTCAAAAAGAAGACAAGAATTTGATGCACAAATAGAAACTGATTTAAATATAGTGTCTGTAGTCTCCAGACTTCTTCATTGAAAGAGAGTATGAAGTTAGGGCATGTTTCTATCACTGCATGAAACTGGCTAGCTCATTGCTCCTTCCTATATAGTTGCAAGACCTCAGCATGCCTCCCTCCTCAAAAATCTTCATGCAGTTTCTGGGTATCATAGGTTGAGTTTCCCCTAAAAGCAGACTTTAACTAGGGATTTGCATGGAGGTATTTATTGGGTAGTGTTTTCAAAGAACAGCTGTAAAAGCGTGAGGTAAGCAACATGAACAGAAAGAGAAGTAAAAAGGCAACTTTGTAAGGTATGAAGAACTGGAACTCCATTCTCTGGAAGTGGCCAGAAATTGATACAATCACCTCTCTCGATTGTGCATTCTATTTTTTCTTGCTTAAGCAAATGATCACAACATAGGCTCAAATAAAGCCAGCTAGAAAGATTCTGGGAATGAAGATGCCAGGGCTAAACAAGCCATATTGAATAACATGGATTGAGCAATATGTTATAGGCCCTACATTCTTTCTCATTTATTTCTCACCACAGTTTTTTGAGGTTGATTTTACAATGGATAAGAGATTGATACTTATTATGAGACCATCTCAACCTGGCCTTTATTGTCCATATCACTGTGTTAGGTAAGAAAGAGTCACAAAGGCCATGCATTTTTCAAAAAGTTCATACATTTACCAAATGAAGTAGCTACAAAGTGAACCTAGATTTGTTTAATTGCATAAAAGCTCATGGTTTTAACTGGAATCCATTGCCAGAATGATGAGAAAAAGTAAAATCAAATTAGACAAGAAGTAGTAAAATAACCTGGGAATGTTTAACATGGAGAAGTTGAGGCTTATGACAGACAGAGAGAAATAATCAGCATTTTCAATCCTTGAGGGCTATCATCTGTATAGAGAGAAGATTAATATGGAAGAGGACCAGGATTGTAGCAAGGCAAGTGGTGCTGAATATTAGGATTGGCATTTTGATGATTGGAATTGTTGAAAAATATACTGGGGATAGCCATGGGAACAATGATTACATAATTATTGAACCCTGGTTTCTTGTTTGGAGACATAGTGGTGAACATATCACAATCATGTGCTCAGAGAATGTACAGTTTGATAGGGGAAATAGAGTCCCATTATTGTAAAGCATCAAGCTGGATATTTCTGTGGTGACCCTCTTGATTGTGAAACCAAATATCCAGTTGGAATGGTCAACCTTAACACTTACAAACTACATTTTGCAAAATCCAAGTGTTTCCTAGTATGTCAATAGGTGGCCAGAAGGAAAATTATTCTGCAGTTAAGTGAGTTTGGGAAACAAAGTCAAACGAGCAACTTTGTGAGATTTATCAGAGCTTTGAAAACATGCATTGTGGCTTTCTAATAAACTTGTATAGTAGCCACTGATTCACAAACTTAACTGACCACGAAATCCCTTTTCCATGGACACTTATTAACATGGAATTAGGGGAAGTCTAGTGAGGTCATAATATCAATTTCTCTATTATTCTGAAATTCTCTAATTCCTCAAGCACAAAATGAGTTAAGGAACTTAAACTGTAGTACTAATCTTGGAAACAAATTCACTGGCCCTTCTTAAACAATTTCCTTCTACTTTCTGAGCCTCAGTTTAGTGTCACTGGCTGAAAAAAAAAAAATATTGCTGAAACTCTCTATCTCCAGTATGTTGTGGTTTTATGGAGGCTTCAGGGCACCAAAGATGACTTTCACCTACTTGACAGTTCTCCTGGGCCTGCCTTCTTCTAATACTAGCAAGTGTCCAACCTGGTGGCTTTGAGCAGGAGCGAATTGTTTCTGGTTCCTGTTCTGCTGGATAGCAGCTTGAAGACAGGAAGCCAAAAAGACCTCCCATTCTGGAGGTTTCCAAATTGAATTGGTTTTGCAGACCTCAGCAATTCAGAATGTTTGAAGACACTGCAGAGATGTGCAGTTCTGCGGTTGACCCCTCTCAAATAGTACATAATTCTGAAAAAACTTGGAGCTCCTCCATAAAGCCATATTTCAGTTGCACATTTTAGGCGTGTGATTTCAGCCAAAAGCCATAATATAGCACTGCTGAGAATTTTTTCTTCCAAAATTATGCATTTGGACAAAATGTAGGAACCTAAAATTACAGGAATTGAATGTACCTTCTATGTTAACCAAAGTGCTATGGATGAAATAATAAATCATAGAAATGTAGAGTGTGATGCCTTCCTAGGGATTTGCCAGTTCAAAGTTTCATATAAGACTTCAGTCTTTCTTATATACCTGTGAAGTCATTACTTTCCTCCTTGACCACACTTTTGAATAGTTTGTTATTTATTTTTTATTTTTATTTGATGTTTTTAAACTTTTAATCAACTTTTATTTTAAGTTCCAGGGTACATGTGCAGGATGTGCAGGTTTGTTGCACAGGTAAATGTGTGCCATGGTAGTCTGATGCATAGGTCAACCCATCACCCAAGTGTTAAGCCCAGCACCCATTAGCCATTCTTTCTGATGCTCTCCACAACCCGGCCCCCTCAATAGGCCCCAGTGTGTGTTGTTCCCCCACAATGCGTCCAAGTGTTCTCATCGTTCAGCTCTCACTTTTAAGTGAGAACATACGGTGTTTGGTTTTCTGTTCCTGTATTAGTTTGCTGAGGATGACAGCTTCCAGCTCCATTCATGTCCCTGCAAAGGACATGATCTCATTCCTTTTTTATGGCTGTATAGTATTCCATGATGATGTATATATGTACCACATTTTCTTTATCCAGTCTACTGTTGATGGGCATGTGGAATAGCATGTTATTTCTGAGGCAGACCAATCTGATACATTGCAACTCTTTTATTTGAGTC
>NW_012101744.1:327922-353987 GCF_000951045.1 Mandrillus leucophaeus | reverse complement strand
AGTGGTGAACATATCACAATCATGTGCTCAGAGAATGTACAGTTTGATAGGGGAAATAGAGTCCCATTATTGTAAAGCATCAAGCTGGATATTTCTGTGGTGACCCTCTTGATTGTGAAACCAAATATCCAGTTGGAATGGTCAACCTTAACACTTACAAACTACATTTTGCAAAATCCAAGTGTTTCCTAGTATGTCAATAGGTGGCCAGAAGGAAAATTATTCTGCAGTTAAGTGAGTTTGGGAAACAAAGTCAAACGAGCAACTTTGTGAGATTTATCAGAGCTTTGAAAACATGCATTGTGGCTTTCTAATAAACTTGTATAGTAGCCACTGATTCACAAACTTAACTGACCACGAAATCCCTTTTCCATGGACACTTATTAACATGGAATTAGGGGAAGTCTAGTGAGGTCATAATATCAATTTCTCTATTATTCTGAAATTCTCTAATTCCTCAAGCACAAAATGAGTTAAGGAACTTAAACTGTAGTACTAATCTTGGAAACAAATTCACTGGCCCTTCTTAAACAATTTCCTTCTACTTTCTGAGCCTCAGTTTAGTGTCACTGGCTGAAAAAAAAAAAATATTGCTGAAACTCTCTATCTCCAGTATGTTGTGGTTTTATGGAGGCTTCAGGGCACCAAAGATGACTTTCACCTACTTGACAGTTCTCCTGGGCCTGCCTTCTTCTAATACTAGCAAGTGTCCAACCTGGTGGCTTTGAGCAGGAGCGAATTGTTTCTGGTTCCTGTTCTGCTGGATAGCAGCTTGAAGACAGGAAGCCAAAAAGACCTCCCATTCTGGAGGTTTCCAAATTGAATTGGTTTTGCAGACCTCAGCAATTCAGAATGTTTGAAGACACTGCAGAGATGTGCAGTTCTGCGGTTGACCCCTCTCAAATAGTACATAATTCTGAAAAAACTTGGAGCTCCTCCATAAAGCCATATTTCAGTTGCACATTTTAGGCGTGTGATTTCAGCCAAAAGCCATAATATAGCACTGCTGAGAATTTTTTCTTCCAAAATTATGCATTTGGACAAAATGTAGGAACCTAAAATTACAGGAATTGAATGTACCTTCTATGTTAACCAAAGTGCTATGGATGAAATAATAAATCATAGAAATGTAGAGTGTGATGCCTTCCTAGGGATTTGCCAGTTCAAAGTTTCATATAAGACTTCAGTCTTTCTTATATACCTGTGAAGTCATTACTTTCCTCCTTGACCACACTTTTGAATAGTTTGTTATTTATTTTTTATTTTTATTTGATGTTTTTAAACTTTTAATCAACTTTTATTTTAAGTTCCAGGGTATATGTGCAGGATGTGCAGGTTTGTTGCACAGGTAAATGTGTGCCATGGTAGTCTGATGCATAGGTCAACCCATCACCCAAGTGTTAAGCCCAGCACCCATTAGCCATTCTTTCTGATGCTCTCCACAACCCGGCCCCCTCAACAGGCCCCAGTGTGTGTTGTTCCCCCACAATGCGTCCAAGTGTTCTCATCGTTCAGCTCTCACTTTTAAGTGAGAACATACGGTGTTTGGTTTTCTGTTCCTGTATTAGTTTGCTGAGGATGACAGCTTCCAGCTCCATTCATGTCCCTGCAAAGGACATGATCTCATTCCTTTTTTATGGCTGTATAGTATTCCATGATGATGTATATATGTACCACATTTTCTTTATCCAGTCTACTGTTGATGGGCATGTGGAATAGCATGTTATTTCTGAGGCAGACCAATCTGATACATTGCAACTCTTTTATTTGAGTCGCCTCTCTTATACATATATCTTCTATTATGTCCATCTGTATTTCTTGCTCAGTATTCTGAGGAATTGGTCTTGAGTTTTGAAGATAAAAAAAAATCTCCCTCTATGATATTTTAATCTTCCAATATAAACATTCCCTGTTTCTTCATTGGAAGTAATCAGACCAACCAGAAGAAAGCATAGCCTTTTAATTTAGAAAGTGCCAGAGTTCTAAACTCTTCTCTTCCACCTGAACATTAACGACCTGGAATTCTCTACCTAGTGTTGCTGAGCCTCAACTTTCACATTTTTAAATAATGGAAGTAATGACTACATAACAGGATTATTGTGAGGAATAAATAAGGCAAGTATGAAGACTTCTCCAAGGTAAGCAATCAGTACACTATATTCTTCACGCTCCCCACTGGCTTTTCTTCTTTCTTTGTACTGATATGATATGCCATGATATGATATGATATATGATATGATATGATATATGATATGCATTCATACACATTTGTCATGCAATGTTCCTGCTTGTCTCCCAAGAAAACCCAGGATCTGGAGGTAAACATAATTCTAGATAAATTGGTTAGCTGGCATCTTACCTCCTTGATTTAGGCCACTACATGTTTATTATTGCAAGTATTCTATAATACTAAAATATCTAATTTTTCTTTGCACATTATAATGCAGACCAAAGAAAGAAGACCTTGAATTTTTTTTTTTTTTTTTTTTTGTGAGAGGGAGTCTCGTTCTATCGCCCAGGCTGGAGTGCAGTGGCGCGATCTCAGCTCACTGCAATGCCTCCCGGTTCACGCCCATTCTCCTGCCTCAGCCTCCTGAGTAGCTGGGACTACAGGCGCCCGCCACCGTGCCTGGCTAATTTTTTGTATTTTTAGTAGAGGCGGGATTTCACCATGTTAGCCAGGATGGTCTCGATCTCCTGACCTCGTGATCCCCGCCTCGTCCTCCCAAAGTGCTGGGACTACAGGCATGAACCACCGCGCCCGGTCGAATATTTTCAATACAATATTAATATTGGTGAGAGTGCATTTGAGGAAGTCAAAGCAGCCAGTGTACTCAGACAATAACTAATTTCCTTAAGGATTATTTTATTATGCACTCAGTGTTCTGAAATGCCAGTATCTGCAGATGCAGTGTGATTACTTTGCCTTTTTCATTTCAATTATTCTTTAAGAAGAGTGATCATTTTTCATTATAGAGTAAAAACTTGTATGTTCTGGACCAGCTTAATAGAACAAAACAACAAAACATCATCTCTCTGTGAAGTCTGACATCAGCTTTAATCACGTTGGAGGCAATGCAGGTCACTGGACTGGAATGTGGAGGCCTGGGTCTGGTCCTAGCTCTGCACTGAATTGACATGGGGCTTTGCTAAGCCAAAGCTTGTCCTTTTGTGATCCTCAGTGTCTCTCATCCTATCATTAAGGATAGAATTAGGTGATGACTATGGACTCTTTTTCACTCTTTATTCTAGTGTTACAACAGGAAAGAGCCTAATCAGGGAAGCTATGTTCCACAGCCAGTATAAGGAGTTTCCCATAAGAGAGGAGCAGAAAATACCCATTTAATCTTAAAAGACATGCAGAAACTGAAGATTGAGTGTGAAAATTGGGGAGATGAACATTATCTCTTTTCAATCTGAGAGGGGAAAGCAACATGATCAAGATCTATGCAAATCAAGCTACTTACCAATAAAGAACCAGAATGTATGTCTCTTGCCTCCCAGGCCAATTTTTTTTCCATCCTATCCTTCTGTCCCCAGAAACCACTCAGATATGTCTCTATTTCTTTTGTGTTACCTGTCTATAATTCTGCATCAATAGTAAATAAGGATGTAGAAAATGTATGACATTCATGGCATGTCATCTTCAGATATTATGCCAAAACAAAGAATGTTGCCCTGAAATTTAGCTCTTGCATTAGGTAAGTTTTACATTTGAAAGCATATTTCTCTCTCTTAAAAATTATTCTGTAAAGTTGTAAACATTCTTTCCACAAAGTTTCCTTGGTGTATGTTATAAACTGCACATCTATAGTTTGAATTTCTCTTATAAAATCTATTTGATTAAAAATATGGAAAAGCATGGTATCATAGAAAAAGTATAGAATCAAGAGGGATTCAGAGTATGACTTATTGATGCTGCATCTTAGAAGTTCTATGACCTTGAACAAATATTTCACCAGAATAAGCCTCAGTTTTCTTATATAGAAAGGATATAAAACGCCTCAGTTTCTTTATATGAAAAGGATAACGTGCCTATCTCATAGAGTAGTTGTAAGACTTAAACAAGATGGGATATTAAAATCCCTTTCACAGTGCCGGGCATATAGGGAGTCTTAATGAATTTATAATAGGTATTTTAAGTGAGAATTGACCCAAAGCAAAATGTTGTAAACACTACTCTCCATACCCTTCAATGAGGCTTATTTGAATCATTTTTAACCAAAGGTCCTAATTGTCAAGATGTATCTGAAAAAAATCTTTCTATGACTTGAATTTATATTTGAGCATGTGAACTATCATCAGCCTAAAATCAGGTTCACCCACTTTTCCTAATTTAAAGTTCTCTCATATAATATAGTTCAGTTGCACTTTGATTTTTCTATTTCCCTTTTTTCACCCATAAAAAGGAAATTTTAAAATATCTACACTTCAGCCAGGTGCAGTGGCTCATGCCTGTAATCCCAGCACTTTGGGAATCTGAGGCAGGTGCATCACCTGAGGTCAGGAATTTGAGACAAGCCTGGCCAACATGGTGAAACCCTGTCTCTACTAAAAATACAAAACTTAGCCGGGTATGATAGTACATGCCTGTAATCCCAGCTGCTGGGGAGGCTGAAGCAGGAGAATCACTTGAGCCCTGGAGGAGGAGGCTGCAGTGAGCCAAGATCATGCCACTGCACTCCAGCCTGGGTGACAGAGTGAGACTCCATCTCAAAAACAAAAACAAAAACAAAAAAACAAAAAACTACACTCTAACATATGTCGTAAATCCACAAAATAGACATCTACAGAGAGATACGCTAGGGGCACAGGAATATCCAATTCACATCACTTTCATCTTTGGACTAATGAAGCAGAGGACAGAAAAATTTCTCTGATAGTCTTAAGTATAAGTGATTCAAAGTTATGTCAATACTTGGATATATTTCTGAGACAATGCAATTAAACAGGTAGATGGTACCTTTTCACTTTCAGAAACATTTGCACAAGGTAGTGGGTTACTCAAAGCAAACCGTTCACTGTTTCTTTCCCTTTAGTACCAGAAAAGTTTACAGAGAGAGTGACAGGAATCAAATAACTCCACCTTTGCGTCAGGCCCCATGTCAGGCTCTTTATAATCCTTAGCACACAAAATCATCACACAGACTCAGTGAGTCAGATATTTGGTGCTCATTTTATAGATGAGAAAACTCAAGCCCAGAGAGAGAAAGTTTTTTTTTTTTTTCAAATTTTCATAGCTTGAAATTTTAATTCTTTCTTAAATTTGAAATAGGTCTAGTAAGATTGTAACTCATATTTCTTGGGTTGCTTACGTGGAATGCTATTCTTTAAGCTTTAGAGTCACAAAGGTCCATAATTTGAAGACCGATTTTCTTTTCATTTTGCCATGTTTTCTCACAATCCACCATTTCCACTTTTCATGTCATGCTGTTGCTAACTCTTAAACCTTCTTCAAGGGTTTAATGAAATGCCACCTTCTCAACAAATCCCACATTGTCCACCACACTGAAACTTGCAATACCTCTGCCATCTTGAAGAGACCACTTACCTTGGTCTACATTATCTTGTTTTTCCAGAACTTGTTTTAATGTCTAACAAGCTGAATTATCTACTTATTTATTATGTCTGCTGTTCCTTGTATCTTCCTCTAGAATGTCAGCAATAAAAAAGCAGGGACTCATGCCTGCTTTTGTTTACCAGTGTATTCTAGTCACCTATAATAATGCCAGGCACATCTAAAGAGCTGAGTAATATTTGTTGTACAAATTACTAATTGAGCATGTCATTCCCTCTATTGTTATTAAATGTAGCTTCAGAATCCTTCTCAACACAGCCTTATGTTTAGCCACTACCGCTGGATCTGAATGAATATTTTAATTAGAATTTAAATACTATGCACCTGTTTCCTTATTTGTAAATCTAAATGGAGTCAGTGTCATCTACTATAGGGCTGTCAGGAGGAGTAAGTCAGTCAATATATGTAAAGTACTTAGCACAGTGCATGGTCTTTAGTAGGTACTCAATAATTATTTCTAACCATTATTTGATGACTTTTATTTATCTGGCTTATAGTACTTTTTTTTTTTTTTTTTTGCTCTTGTTGCCCAGGCTGGAGTACAATGACACGATCCCGGCTCACTGCAACCTCCGCCTCCAGTGTTCAAGTGATTCTCCTCACTCAACCCCCTGAGTAGCTGGGACTACAGGTGCGTGCCACCACACCCAGCTAATTTTTGTATTTTTTTTAATAGAGACAGAATTTCGCCATATTGGCCAGGCTGGTCTAGAACTCCTGACGTCAGGTGATCCACCCGTCTCAGCCTCCCAAAGTGCTGAGGTTACAAGAGTGAGCCAATGCGCCCGGTCTATAGTACATATTTCTAAACAGTTCTAGTGAAAGCATATATAAAAATCTATCTTGTGAATAGAATCACCTTGATTTTCCCCATATTCTGATATGTGAAAATTTAATACTAGCTCATTAAAGAAAGAAGCCTTTTCATTCCTTCAAAGCAGAATCATTTGTTAACTCATTTTATTCCCATAGTACCTAGTACATGCAACTCTTTTTATCTTGTCTTGCAATCATGCATTTATTAGTTACTTTATCCATGAGTCAATGAATTTTTCCATGGCAGGGTCACTTTCTTGTTACTTTCTCTGCTCCCATTTCCTCAGATGGTGTCTGGCACATGGTATAAACTTAGTACATATTTGTTATCTTACTAATATCATGATAGCATTTAGGTGCAGGAGGTACAATTGAAAATTACCAAGTTCCATCCCTATAGTACAGATAGGGATACTAGGCTCAGAGAAGAGAAAGGAATCACTGAAATAATGTATCTCTATAGTACAGATGGGGATGCCGAGGCTCAGGGAATGGAAATGAATCACTGAGAGCATACAGTTATTGTCTAAGTTAAGCCTGTAATCCAATTTTACAAAATATAAGTCCTTGCTGATTTAAACTTTCGGCTTTTCAATTAAATATGTCTTAACATAATTCATGCACTTTTTTTCTCCTTTAATTTCATGGCTAACATTGAAGATGCAACTCTGTTAAAAGTCAAGTTTACATGATCATTTTTCTTTTGGAAGAAAATTTCGACTAGCTGATTCTACATAAAGTAGAATTATCAGAGTAAATAGTGCACAAGTTTGGCAATTTATAATATCTAGTCAGTGTCTGAAATGAAATTGGGAAAGCTGAGTTACTAAGTCTATCCTAGAATCAAAGAACCTAGAGTAGGCTATCTGTTCTTAAGAGGAAAGACACTCTATTATGTTTGAATCTGTTCCTCTCCCAATGTACGGCTGGGGTTTTTCATGTACTTCACCGTCATTACACATTTGTTGCATTTACCTGCATCTAGTCCAAGTGCTCATTAAGTATGGGAATCTCTACCCCTTATTTAACTTACCAGTCTTATCCTAACCTTAGATTGCATGTGTCCAGTAACAGAGCATTGACTACCTCTGAAGAGTCACTGTGGGACTATTAGCTGCAATGAATTGAACTGAGAAATGTCTCATGGTAACTTTGATCTACTGGCCAGAGTTCTCTTGTCTGGACCACAAAACACATCAAGTTTTCCCCCCACAGCAGATGAGATGATATTTGGAAAGAGTAACCACTGCCTCCACCTCACCCCACACACAAACCTATCCAAGTCATCTCTCCTCCAGGGAAAATGTCCCTCTGGCTCAAGCTATTTTAAATGAATAGTAAACCAAAAATTTCTAGTCCCTTTCTTTTCTTTGATGGCATAATTGCTTTGATTTACCATGAAAGATTGTTTTTGGACTCTCAAAATGAAAGGGTGAGTTGACCAGTAACAAACATATCATTCAATGGTGTCTTTCAGACAGTCTCATTCCATATTATTTAAGTGGTGTGTGGGAAAGGAAACGGAAATAGCGTTTGTGGAATACCTACTCTGCTTTGGTCACATTACATTGATTACATTCTGGGATCTTCACAACACTTTTAAGTACATATTATTATTATACTCTATTTAATAGGTGAGAAAACTGAGACTCAGTGGTTTTAAGTAACTTGATCGAAGCCAAACTAGAGCTGGAAATTGAACTCAGGTCTATTGAATTCCTTAGGCTATTTTGGCACTTTGTCCAGTGGTCTCCTGTCTCAGGGTGCACAACTGTGGTCAAATCTTCACTTCTTTACCATGCCTATGAATACCTCCCATGAATCATAAACAATGTGGTCTTCCAGTAAATCTTCCATAAATTTACTAGAAAGGCCACAAGTGTCCAGTGGAATGATGCATCTTGCCCAGGGATCTGTATATAAACATGGCCTTAAAGGACAGACCTATGTGACCACTGATATTCCATGTAAGATCAAAGAAAAATCCCAAAACTCAATGCCTTACTTAACATTTTAAACTGATCCCCCTGGTGAAATTTTCCCTGTGTGTAAATGACACAGTCATAGTCCTATTGTTGGCACCTTTGGCTACATTTCCTCCACACATCTGAACTCTCGCTGACATTCTGTCTACAAAAGGCTTCTCATGCTTGCACCCTTCAGCTCTATTGTAATTGTCTTTATTAAGTGCACCCTCTTCACTCATTTGTCCTAATTATTTTACTTCCTCCTACTTGGTCAATCTTGCTGCAGTTGTATTTACTCCAGTTTATCCTACAAAGTGTATCAAGAGAGACATTTCCAAATTATATCTGATCAGGTTACCTCCTTGTTCAATAGGTCTTCGGTGCTGTTAGAGGTAACAGACATCTTATTTTCATTCACAGGAGACACCACTAAAGTAACACTGCCTCTTTGTTTCTTAGCCTAATTTTACTCTCTCCTTCCCATAGAGGAGGAGTGAGTAAACCAATTGCTAGGTGAAAGTTTGGGCTACATTTTTTAATTGGGTAGAGTTAATCTATTGAAAGACCATAAACACAAAGAATTTGTTATTTCTCCTCTCTCTCCTGGGGATATTGCACACTGTGACTTAGTCCATCATGAGGTAAGAATGTGTACTTTGCAAACTAGAGTTTTCTCCTATCCTGTGAGTAGAGGTAAATGGGTTTTATTGCAGTAAAAAGAGGGTCCCCAAATCTCAGTGACTTAAAACATTAAGTGTAAATTTCTCACTTATGCTGCATGTTGGTGACAGTCAGTCATAGTACAGCTTTACATCATTTTTACGTTAGGCCATAGGCTGATGCGTTAGCTTCTATCTGGACCACTGCTGGTCATCAGGGCAGAGAGGAGGAAAAAGCAGATACACTGAGCCTCTTACTGGCTCTCAAAGCTTCTGCTCAGACACATTTCACTTCTGCCTACATCCCACTGCACAAAAAAGTCATTTGACCATACCTGAGTTTTAAAATGTGGGGTGGTATACCCCATCACAAGTAGGGGTATCACAAGGAGGGATATCACATATGAGTGAACATATTACCACACCTGGAACTCTCCCCAGTCTAGACTGGAGCGTGAAACAGGGAGCATTAGCAAGCCCATTTAGTCTTCAGCTAAATGATCCGACCTAGGATTTATTTGTTAAAAAGAAAAATCTGACATTTTAAGTTGACACGCACAAAGTGGAAGTGATTTGTTTTACTCTGCAAAGCTTGTGAGCCTTAGAGCAAGGACTAGAAGCTCACATTCTTTCCACTAAATCAGATTGCTTCTCAAGCTTCATTGCCTATGCCTGGCACAAAGTAGGTGTTCAGTACACGCTTGTAGAATTGAATCAAATTTATGTGACCCACTGGTCAATCTCACACTGAAATGCATTTTCTCAGTTCTATAAACACAGCTCCCACCTGTGTTCTATACTCCAGGAAATTTGGCCACACTCTTAACACAGAACCTCCACAGTAAGTAAATCCCATACCCTCACCTAGTCTGCCTAGACACACACTTTGGTTCCTATATTGGTGTCATATCAACAGACTACCAAAACAATAAATGAAAAACAGACAACTGTCTTAGCAACAGGAAAAGCCTTCACGTGCCACCCCTCATTCTCAGTTTAATATTAATCTATTTCTCTGTTTCTAGGCCAACAATCATCTCCCTCAAGCCTCAAACCTTTTCCACTCTGGAGGAAAGACTAGGTATTTCTCAAATTCATTTAATGTGTTTTTCCTTCTCTTCAGTCATCTTCTCCGGTAACGTCTTCCATATGTCTGTGAGCCATTGTGTTAAAGAGTTCTGCCCAAAGTCCTTATTTATTCTGAGTGGATTGGAATGGCAGCCTTAAGTCTGGTATTTCCTCACGTTTGACAGCTTGAATTACAGACTTTGGGTACATTTAACGTAATCCATTCATGTGGAATGGCTGTTGTTCCTCTCATAGTAGTTTAAAAATATAAATATTTACAAACCCCTAAGACAAAAGCTCTTACTGACAAGGTCTCTAAAGCAACAGCTTCATGGACAGGAACATTTCCACTTCGATATTTCTATTGACAGAGTTTCAGTTCTCTTGGGTTATGTGTGCTCCATTTAATGCTAATGGAATCTTTGCAAAATCACTGAAACTTATCTCTCTGTATGTCCAAATAGGGAAGGGAAGGGAATGGAGCAGGAGTAAGGGGGAGATTTTCTTAGCCGAATACAGTCAGCTCCTTTTAGGTGAGCCAGCAAGGAAGTTCCTGGAACTGTAGGGAATGTCTGAACCCATGGGAATTCCTACTACCTGGGTGCCTTCTCTGTTCCATTACTATGATAAACACTTGATATCTCACACTCTTTTATTTGTATACAAATAAAGCTTTGAGAGATAAATGGACTCATTCAATGTCAAGTAGGTAGCAAGTAGAAATTCAAGGGTTTGATTACAGACCTTATGCTTTCATATAAGACTACATGGACTAGGAGAATATTATAATTAAGTTGTTTAAATACAGAGATACCAGATAATGCTGCAAGAATCTGTGCTTTTGAAATATTTTATCTCAGCCACATATATCTTACAATAGCTACATTAGATTGCCTCTATTCCTGTCAATTTCCTTTATTTTATCAACATCTAATTCTCTCCGCTCATCTCTTTAATGATCTATCAATCTATATTAGTTGGGATTGGTTTCTGTTGTATATGAGGGAAATAAATAACAATGCTTTAAAAGAAGTTAGGAGATCAGTTATCTTCGTTTTGAAGTGTACTGTGGGAAGGAGGTATGAATTTGGTATGATGAGTCTGTTTACATCAGTGACATAGGAGTTTTTACTTCTCTATTCCATCATTCCTGGGGTGTGTACCTCAACCTCATGGACCAAAATGGCTGCACAGTGGCATCCCTTAAAACATTGTTCCAAGCATCAGAAAGAAAAAATAGGTTAGGATGGACACACAGCTTCCATTTTAGGGATAAGTACCCCATATACACTACATCAGTTTATATCTCTTTTGCCAGAACATCGTGGTGTGATAACACCTAGTTACAGAAAAAGAAAGAGGATGTCAAAGATGAGCTTATAGGTGAGTGATAACGTGCTCAGCCGAAAAGTGTAGCTCAACATTACTGAGAAGAGGACTATGAAAACTGGTCCAGTTGATTGACACTGGGACCAAAACTAGACATTCTAACTATTGCTCTAAAATGTCTGTCTTTGCTAAAAAGAATCTTGAGCAGGATGAATATTGGGAATCAACTAAAAGTCTTCAGATCACTGTATTTCAAATCCCAGCTTAAACGTCAACATGAGGTGGTAGAAAGAGTGCTAGCTGTGGCATCAGACTGACCTGGATTCAATCCTATTTCTCTCTAAACAGATAGTTTAGAGAGGGACCCAGAGAATCAAAAGTTTAGAACACAAGACCACAACTAAAGTGTGAGTGTTAGAGCAAAGGCTATGTCAGTGTGTGGACCACTCTAGGCCCGACATGTTAACTAGAGGCAGAGAAAGTTGAGGAACCTAGAGATAAGCCCTCGATCTAGGAAATGAAGGGAGAGAAAAAAGTGGAGTTAGTAAAGAAAATGAAGGGGCTTTGTATTTTGAAAGTGTTCATATAAAAACAGCATGCAGAAGGTGCCCCAGCTGTAGACAAACAGGATGCCCACCTCCAGCTATGGAGCCCAAGACCAACGACACAGAGACCTGAGCCCTGGCAAGAGAAGGTCCTTAGGGGCTCCAGACAGGAGGGGGCAGAATACAAATAATCGAGGAACCAGAATTTGGCCAAATCCTGGGAAATCTGTGGTCAGTGATACATTAACCAGCCTTGGCCTTGCAAAGTTTTAATTGGCGCCATTTCCTACGAATGTGGCCAAGAAAACTGTAAAAAGAATAGAAAGGGACAAAAACAAAGAAAAACAAAGTCATTCATTGGGGGCCCAGTAGATTCCACGACCAGAGAAGACAGAATGAAAGCCTATGGGATTTTAACCCTTTATCTACTGATAATATCCATGTCAGTTAGTATAATGAATTGTGCTTGGATTCTGGAATCAGAATTAGATATATATCCTAGTCCAATGACTTTCTAACTACAGAACCTTGGAATATTTTGTCATGTCTCTGATCCTCCCTTATGGAAAATTTAAAAAAGAATACCTGTCTCACAGAGTGCTTATATAAATTAAAGGAGACGAGAAATTTGGAATATAATTGCAAGCTACGATGTGAGCCAATGTGAGCATCTAATGCAGAGGAGTTTCATAATGGCATGCCTTCTAATTCTCATGATTCTGATTTCAATTGTTTTCTATAGCTTGTTCTCATTTTAACCTGGCCAATTTATTTTTTGCATTTTGATGATTCTCTAATAGAACATTTTATTTAGCTAGTGTAGTCAAATCACTATGCTACATTGCTTAACATCTTGCCCGTTGAACAATGTTTATGGGGATGGGGCTGTGTAAGTTGATTGAGGTGGCAGCTATTGATACAAAAACTGAAATTCTAATGTTCTACATTTTCTGTCTTAGAGAGGAAAGGATTTTAGAAGAATCTACAATCTTGACCATGAAAAAAAAAAAAAAAGCCAGAACATTTCTATATATGGCTGTGAAACTTACCGATAATAAAGAATGAGAACTCAAACTTCTTAATCCTGATTAAAATTTGAGTTTGAAATGAATAAGCATGGCATGCTTTAAGGGAATATGATAATGTGTTAATGATTTTAAGACATCAATCTGGTCAAGAACGTAGTTAAAAAATATAAAGTATAGTAAACTTCAAAATGAAATTACAGATTATATTTTTAAACTGATATGCAATTGAGTCAATATAACGTGAGTTCATATAAAGTTCTTCCACCAGTTTTCTTAAAAGTAACATGGGATTAAAACACACGCAGTTGTCAGTAATTTGTTTATTTGACCTCTTGTATGTTACTCGAATCTAACTCAGAAAGAGAAAGGTGAGAATTTAATTGGAAGAAAACATGAAATGGAAAATTTTGAAATGAAGAGAGTGGGTATATAAGGAAAATATGATGGTACATAAACTGAGTTTTAAGTCTAAATACTCTGACTGAATAGCTGAGTGAACTTGAGAAAGTTTTACGTAGTCTGTAAGAACTATGTTTTGAATATTTTTGTGCCTTCCAAAACTCATGTTGAAATTAATCCCCAATGAAACAGTGTTGGGAAGTGTGGCCTCATGGAAGATATATAAGTCATAAATGCTCTTTCCTCATATATTAGTCTATTTTCATACTACTGTGAAGGAATACCTAAGACAGGGTAATCTATTTAAAAAAAGAGGTTTAATGGACTCACAGTTCCACATGTCTGGGGAGGCCTCACAATCATGGCAAAAGGCCAGAGTGGAGCAAAGTCACATCTTACATGGCAGCAGGCAAGACAGCTTGTGCAGGGGAACTGCCTTTTATAAAACCATCAAATATTGTGAGATTTATTCACTATTACGAGAACAGCATGGGAAAAGTCCACCCCCATAATTCAATTACCTCCTACCAGGTCCCTTCCACGACACATGGGATTCTGCAAGCTACAATTCAAGATGAGATTTGGGTGGGGACACAGCCAAACCATACCACCTCATGAAGGGATTAATGCCACTGTAAAAAGGCTTGCAGGAATGGCTTTACTCTCTCACTCTCTTCAGCCATGTGAAGACACAGGATTCATCTACTTCTTCCCTTTCTGTCTCCTACCATGTGAGGACCCAGCAAGAAGGCCTTCATCAGATATGGGTGCCTTGATCTTAGACTTGCCAGCCTCCAGAACTGTGAGAAAATACATTTCCATTCTTTATAAATCATCCAGTCTGCGGTATTCTGTTATTGTAGCACAAAACAGAAAGAGTCTTAGTTGTCTCATCAGATAAAATATTCCCAGTACCCAGCTCTCAGTGCTGCTAGGAAAAGGAAGAGTAACAGGTTCTATAAAAATCAGACTGCCTCCCTCTGATTCTCTGTTCTAGCATATTTTGCCTGTGTGATCTTGGATAAATTCCTCACATTTCTGTGCCTCAACTTTTTTATCTAGAAAATGGTAATATTGGTACCCACATTATTCGAGTGGTGTGAGTATTAAATGTAAGTACGCATGAATACTTAGTGCCTTGTACATATTAAGAGCTAAATAAATGATAAATACTAATGTTTATAACACAGCCCCTGAAGCATAGTAAGAGCACAATAAATTGTAATTATTTATTTATTTATTCAGGAATATTTTCCTTTTATGGTCTACCATAAAATGGAAAGGTTAAACCCATTCCATTGATGAAAAGGCTAAGGTTTAGCAACTGGCATATGATGGAATCCCACAAATACCTGGGCCCATAACCCAGGCTTTTTAAAATTCCAAAATAAGGTATAATTCGATAAAAAGTATTCCAGAAGTCAAGCAGCACCTCTGGTTTCTCAGAGAACATGCTATTTCCATTAGAGCCTTCTTGCCCCAAATTTCAATCTCCAAATTGAAAAGGAAAGTTACTGCTATAAACTGACAGTTTGGAATTTATTCCACTTGTCCAAGTTCTTAAATTTCATATATATATATATGGAAGTTAAATATTTTTTCTTGAATGTGATTTATGAGGACTTTCTGACAAAGTTCAAGGGGATCACTCATAATATACTCCTGGACTGCATGCTATAATCTAAACACTGGCAGAAAAGTTTGGGAAAGCAATTCACCAAACAGTTTCATTGTCATTGAAACCACAGTATCTTGTACTTAAAGCATTGGCCCTGAAGATTCAACTTGCCTTAGAATTGAAATCGACTCAAGTTATTATAAGTTTGTGACTTATCTGATTTATATTAAATACCTAAAGAGAAATGAATACATCTATGGAGTCAGTGGGAGAGAGAAAAACAGTGTCAGGCTCCAAGCCCAAGGGAGGTAGCTCTTCTCAAGGAAAGACTTAAGTAGAATTACTTCCTTTCCTCTTCTGGGAGACAAAGAGAGAAGTCAAATGATTAGGCATAGAATGAGAACAAAATAAGACTAATCTCAAATTAAAAGACTGGCTGACTTTCATGACCTCTGTTTTGGAGTATCCTGACTTAATGGGGTTCTGCATTGCACACTACCATAAGGATTACTTTCCAGATTATGGCACTCTGGGAGACACAAATATCAGTAGATCTATTATTGCCAACAAAGCCTTAATGTACTTTTCAAAGATTATGTATCAAGATGCTTTGAGTGGCAAGTAATAGCAAATACCAGTCAAATTGGCTTAAAACATAATGGGGATTTATTGGCTCATGGAACTTAAAAGCCCAGAAATAGCACTACTCTCATGTAAGGTTTAATCCACTGGTTCAAAAGAAAATGTTGTCAGGACTCAGTTCTTCTCCTTTTTAATTTTTAGCCTTGCTTACCCACTGCCAGATTATTTTTATTATTTACTTTTCCTCTGGTCCTAGAACTTCAGATTTCCATGTCTACATCCAGCAAGATAAAGAGTAATATCCTATAGTATGCATTGAAGATAAAGAGGTTTGCTTGATCAAAAGCCGTAGAAGGGTATCTTTTACCCCTACCAGCTAACATCTCTGGATTAATCCTTTTGAATATGGGAATGGGATACAAGGATAAATTCAATCTAACCAGGACCCCCTTCTGTAGAACTGAGAGTGGAGCTAATCCCATCAAATCTTTCAGGCTCAGAATTGTGGAGGTTGAGGGATTAGATATGGAAGAAGCAACCAATAAGTTTTTCTAACTTCTGGACTCAACCAATTTTTTCCACCCCTACCTTCTACTTCAGATTTTACTTTCTGTGCTTAGTGAACTACTTCCAGTTTGACAAGCACATACTTGATCTTCCAGCCTCTGTTCCAGTCTACTTTTCTCCTGAAATATCTTTCTTTGCATGTTGTTGAAACCATAGCCATAATTTAAAGCCCAGTTCAAACAGACCCTCTTCCATAAAGCTTTTCATATTATTCTCATCTAGAGGTTCTCTCTCCGCCATCTTATTTCTGATAACAATTTAAATGTCCTTGATTCCTGGGACTGATAGCTTCCAACCTTGTATTCTATTATACTGCATATGTGTCTTTCCCTGATACTACAAGTTATCTGAGAAAGAAGAATGCACCTCCCTAGTTATTACTTCTCATTAGAGTGCCAAGTACCTGCCCAACATATAGGCAATTCAGCCAATGAGTTTTCAAGGTCATTGTCCCAGTGAAACACAGTGTGTATATATTTCTATTACCATCAAAACCCCCATTTCTGCCTCTTAGAGAAGGTCTGAGGGCTAAGCGTTCTGGGAGTTTAACCCATTCCTATCCAGCAATGGGCTTATCTGGTAGCCAGTTCTTCCCCTTTCCAAGCAAGTTAGTGCAGTGAGCTGGTTAGCTGAAGCAGAGAAGGAAACAAATGGATGAAAAATAGGTGATTAGAAAGTATTTATGTTTTACTTTTCAAAATCATCCTTAATACAATAACTTTGGTCCATAAACTAATGATTCATTAATTATAAAAAGCAATACTTAATTTCCCCTCCCTTCTTTCTTATAATACCACTCCATTTAGATCACATGTACCTGAGAAGGAGGGAAAAAGGTATTCCCTAATTCCAGAAATGAATACTTTGTAAAATGAGGGACTGTCTATTGTGTTGGAGTGTGAGATAAGCAGGGGAAATGGTTGTGTACAAACCACAGAGAGCCTTGAATACCCAGCTAAGTATCAGGATCCTTAGTCAGGAGGAAAAACAGGGCCACTGAAAAGCTTAAGCAAATAAATGATCTGATCACATTTTTGTTCACTTTGTTGAGAGTCCTATCCATTTTTTTTTACTACAGGAAAAAGAATTACTTTTCACTTTCAAATTTTGCTATTCTTGTCTTTGACTACATCATTCACAGATATTTCAAGTTTAGCACATTTAAAATAAAACTGGATTTTCCTCCCAAAACTTGGCACTACCTCATTATCTTCCTCTTAGTAAATGGCTCCATCATCCATCCTGTTTCTCAAATAAAAATCTTGGAGTCATCCCTAAAATTCTTCTGTCTTTGGCTCTATGCACTGATCCATAAACAAGCCCTGTAAATTGTCTTCATGCCTATCATTGGATTCATCCATCTCTCTCTCTCTCACTGATTGCCACGAACTTAGTCCAGCAGCTCCTGGATGGTGATGATAGTAATTCCAAGGTGATTTCCACTCCACTGTTGTTTACCTTAATCATCCTTCACATGAGGCAATAAGCCAGCTCCCAACTCCTCCCATGGTAATTTTTTCCACTCTTTCCCTCTTCTAGCCACCTCCTTAAACTTGTCTAGTTTATGCCACCCTCAAAGCTTTTGCAAATGCCATTCTCTTTCCTTGAAATATTCCTTCTTCAGTCTCTTCATGAGGTTGCACTTTCTTACCTTTGAGGTCTCTACTAAAATATCATCTCAGAATGGCTTTCCATCACTACCCTATCTAAATCATGGTCCCCTTGATTCCGTCTTTTATCTCCTGTTCACAGAACACTTTTATGTGTGCACTTCTTTGCATCTTTATTGTTATTTTGGTATATGTGTGTGTTTCTCCTGTTAGAATATCAATTTGCCGAGAAAGGATTGTGTCAGCCTTGTTCACCAATTTATTGCAGTCTCTAGCACTGTCACACTGTCAGGGATGGATTAAACACACACAGAATGGAAAGAATGTCTGTTAATTTCTGCCCATCTATTGAATTTCATAGGATGTCTGTTGAGTCTCCCTCTGAATATGAAATACAGTTCCCCCTGAATATAAAACAATGGGGTAATTTAACCTCTTTTACTATCTAAATAACTACTATTAAAAAAAAAAAGAATTCTTAAGAATTTGTGGGATTTAAAGTTTCCTCACCACCAGGAAATGTCCTTGACGGAACTGATGAATGCACTTGAGGCATATCTTGAGAAACAGAAGGTTGGAATTTGTGAAAAATGACAATCTGTGCCCTTATATGGCAAACCAGACTTTGCCAAACAACAATTCTGAAATCCACAGAGTCTTTGTGGATTTGACAGTCTTTGTGGTCTGTGATACGCCACTGCGATTCACCCAGTGACACTGGGGATGAATGCACAAGCTTCCAGCTTCTTTTCTAGGTTCTCCTACCTTAATCCTTTTCCTTAACTAGAGATTTGCCAAGGTCTAATCCTATACTTCTCTTGTGTCTATTCTAATTCTACGATCTATTTCCATTAGAAAATTGCCCCATCTTATCTTTCCAGCTATCAACTTTCTACAGACAAATCTTAAATAAAAGTTTCTAATCTCAGCCTTACCCTATAATTGGATCTTTTTTACCATCAGCCTTCATCACGGATTCCTAATGTTTCTCTGCAGTCTGGATTTGAATCGGAGCCTGACAAATCTAAACTCATTGTCCTTGCTTCTAAACCTCAGCTCTACAATTTACTATTTTCTCTCATCAACAATTTTTGTTGTTGTTGTTGTTTATGGCTTTTTATTTTTACCTGATTGAGCCCTCCCTATTAATATATAAAAACACAGAAGCGGGAAATATTTCCTAGTCTCAGTTTACATCATTGTAAAGACTGTGGATAGCACGATTTTAGAGGGTGCCATTTATACTGCAATCTTTGTGAATGGTGCCCTCTGGAGTTGTATCTAAAAATGTCTCTGACCTTTTCTTATTTTTTCCATCTTCGGTGCCAAATGCAAGCCACTCTACATTGTGGGCACCAAGTAGATGTTGTTGACAGACTAATTTGGCCAAAAGTGAGGACCAAAATGTGTCAGGGAATGTCAAATGCACATCCTAAATCTTATTCACTGGTTTCTGTGAAACACTTGCCATGTTTCCCACCTCATGTAGTTTGCTCTATTCTGAAAAGAATGTGTTTATATTAGGTATTGTCAATTTATCTTTTACTTCCTTGTGTAATCCTCCTATTGTGGGGGCACAAAGCTCAACAAAGACATGTGAGACTAAATAGCAGTTATTTCCTGATGGCTCTGCCCAGAGATTGGTCATGGTGGTTACTCAATCAGAAAATTGGAACATGAATTTTCTCCACTGAGCACTTAGATAATATATTTACAGTAGTGATTGGCAGAGGGCTCTTAACCAGAATCCTTCAATGAGGAAACTCAGAAACAATCTCCATGTCCTTTTGCCTAGCCCAGGACTTGGCATTAGGCAAGGACACTCCAAACATATGCTGAATGAGTGGGGTTGGAATTAACCTTCAAAATAGTGTAAATGTCCTTGGTTAATTATCCCAAATCTAATGTGATTCAATTAAAAAGATCTGGCAGGAAGACTAATCAGATAAATTACGATGGATAAGTCATAACATTTTAAAGGGTTTCCATTTACACCCACATAGATCTTACACACTTAGATTTGTGTCTTTTCATGATTGGGGTTTTATGAATCGATATGTACCACAAACACCTTGGAGGATCTGCAGTGAAAATGTCGTATCTGTTTGAATACTCCCCATAACCAATTTTTGAGATAGTTTGTGTATTTATAAAATTTATTCTCAATAAGTGCATATTAACACACTATTAAGATAATGAATACAGAGAATATTTCTTTAATTTTTATTCTTTACATCTGTTAATGTTCTTGGTAAAGACTTTGGCACATGACGGACATTCAATAACTTCAGAAGTTAATGAATAAATCAATGTGGAAAAATATATTTCCCATTGCCAGTTGGAGTTCTTTGAAGCCTTTTGTAGCCCTCACAGAGCCTAGAATAGACCTTGAGCCATTGCAGCTTTTCTGGCTATATTTGCAAGAAGGGAAGATATGGATATAATGGAAACCTAATAGGTAACAGATACTGCAATTGAGTATTACATTAAATTAAGCTCTGAGCTTCCTAGAGGTCAAATAAGAAGGAACTGCCCAATGGATTAAGTGGATCTTGTCTGCTAAAAACAACATAAAAAAAGTGAGTGGACAAGTATATATGGAGAGATCAAGAAAAGAAGTTCATACTAGAAAGCCTCCAAGATCTCATCTAACAGTAATTTTCTAGGCTATCTCACCCTGTGGTTTATAGTATGTCTATATCTTTAATAGGGCCAACCTGAAACAACCTTTTGATTTAGGATATTTCCCTTTATTTGCTACCCTCAGTTTTCTTAGACAGAATAGTCCTGCTTCCTTTAGAAACTTCCAGGGTTTTTCAGTGTTGGTTAATCATCTGTCTGCATTTCAGTTATGCTCCCAGACTGGCCCCTCTATCCATCTTTCTTTCCCACTCCAGGTTCCTTCCTTCTTGCTTCCCTTGTTTTTTTCTCTGCCTCTCCCTTAATCATTTTACCAACATTTTTTTTTTTTGCCATTGAAATATGCTTAATTTGACTTATGCCAATTTTTCCAAGTTTATTTGAAATGGAAATTTAGTGTTTTTTTTTTTTTTCTTTTCACATAGCATCACATGGAACTAGTCATCTGTGGAAAATTCTTGTGGAGTTACTTCCTTGGGAAGGTGATTATGGACAAACTTGAGGACAGATAGAGCAAAACTAGCTCAAAAACATTCAAGGATCTTCACCTGACCTTTCCCAGTGCTTCACCCTTGTTAGTCTTTAAACACACCATATCCAGTGACATCTCAATGACCTGAGCCACAATCCTTGTCTTCATCCTTTTGTCACTGCAACTTAAACTCCTGAAATCGCAACCTTCTCCCTAATTTCCTTGCTCCAAGCTCTTCTTACCATCTCTTTTCCAGCAGTCATTACATTTAAAAATATTTTTTCTAAGGCCTGAGTCAGATACATCCACTTCATGAAGAATTTCATAGTCATTTTCATTCATCATTCCTCCCATTCCTGCCCACTGCCCCCAAAGGGAAAAAATTTCACCTTTAGCAAGTGATTCAGCAGTATTTATTTCTGTATATATTTTATTTTACTTTTTATTTTTATTTTTTGAGACAGGGTCTCACTCTGTTGCCCAGACCGGAGTGTAGTGGCACAATCTCAGCTCTCTGCAACCTCCACCTCCCAGGCTGAAACGATTCTCCTGCCTCAGCCTCTGGAGTGGCTAGAATTAGAGGCACACACCACTACTGCTGAGCTAATTTTTGTATTTTCGGTAGAGAGGGGTTTCACCATGTTGGCCAGACTGGTCTTGAATTCCTGACCTCAAATGATCCACTCATCTTGGCCTCCCAAAGTGTTGGGATTACAGGCGTGAGTCACCACGCCTGGTCCTGTATATATTTTGAATATTTCAGTGATACACATCAGTCTAACTCTTTATATATAGTTAATTGTGTAAATGGAAACTTGTCCAAAAACATGAGTGTTGGGTTGAAGTCAATACTTTATATGTACTAGATTGACCAGCCTCTTTGTACCCACCACTGTTCCTCAACAAGTCCCTTTTTATAATAAAACCAAAGAATATGATATTTATACAAACGATGACAATAAACCAGTTTGGAAACTGCCTTAAACCATTTCTCAAGTTGTTTTCTGCACATATGTATTCAGTTCATATATAAGTGTTATGTTTTAAAAGTTTAATATTATTCTGCTCCTATAGGTTACTTTGCAAATGATATGAACAGCATGTCTCATCCATCCATTTTATTTAACACCGGTGTGCTTCCAAAATAAAAAGGTAGTTTTTCTTACTGAGTCCTGAGTTTACAGCCTAAAGTTGTTATCTGAATATAAATTTATAGGGAGAAGCCTTCTGTGGAAAGTATATATCTACTTTTAGTTAAAAATCTTTGCAGACTAAAAATGGCTTTTGTAATTTGTAACTTGGGTTATTTGTTTACATTTGCTTATTTTTTTCTAACTTTGGGAGGGGGGATGTTTAAAATGAAGTCCTTAAAAAAACAAGTCTACAAACTGATTCCAACAAAAGGTATTTTGGAGAAAGTCTACTATAAAATTAACTTTGAAAATAGAGAGAATAAAATTATCTCCTATAAATGGCATAAATATTTCTTTGCAATGCTTAGCTTATGACCCCAGAGAGATTTTAGAACAAGAGGGCACATTTTTCCTACTTTTAAATAATAATAATAAAATTAGTTCTACTAAGTCTTTATTTTCCATTAGCATAATACTTTAAAGTTTACAAACTGTTCTCATTTGATCTTCCCAATAGGCCTGAGTGGTTGGCATAAGAATAAAAACAGCGACCATTTACGAGAGGCACTGTTCTTACAGACTTACATGTGGGGTGTCATGAATGCTCAAGCAGTCCCATGAGATAAGTATTAGGGTGATGTCAAAGTAATAGTGGTTTTTGCCATTACTTTAAAAATACTATTGCTGTTGTCATTTTGCAGATTGGGAGCGTGAGGTACTGCTAGTTTGGGATGAAGCTGAAGTATAAACCCAGGCCGTTTGCTCCATAGTTCATGTTCTTAACCAGTGCACTAGACTCTCTCCTGTGACCACAGCTTGCATGAAGAAACACTGGCTAAAAGAGATGATATGTTGACCACTAACAAAACAGAGCACCTTTTTGATGAACAAAGCTAAACATTCGAAAGACAAATGAAGAAGAATGAGTCTATCAATTCAGGGTTTTGAGGGCCTCTTATCCTGACTAAATGGATGCTCCACTATGGACGTAGTTCATCATATTAAAGGCCTTCTCAAAAGAAGACCTTTTAAGTGCAGGTATCCTTAGAAAGTCTATCTGTAGATCTATAAACAGGAAAGAAAAGCCTGGAAAACTCAAAGGACGTGTCTAAGACCACTATGGTGTATTCCCCACTGCACCTTTTCCAAGGCATTCTTTTCCAGGTTCTGACTTTCACCTAAATCTGTGTAGTTATAAGTACTCATTCTGCCTCTGGATAGACTCGAGCAAGTCATGATCCTGGTCCAACTCCCGATTTTCTCATCAGAAAAATAAGAAGAACCAAACCCAGTAGGTTTTTAAGAATTAATAACATAAAAATTGTAAGATATTGCTGTAAAAACATACACAGAGTAGCATTTTAAATTTTTCCAGAATCATAGTGGTATGCTATGTTCCATAGATTTTGTATCTTACTAAACTATGTATCATATATCTCTGTCTCTCTCTCTCTATTGCAACCTTTCCTCTTATGTCTTTCACTTACAATCTTTCAGAATTGCACCTCTACATTTCTAAGCAGGACAGACACTAAAATACACATTCCCTCCCTATTTTTGAGATATTTTCAGTCAAGGAATAGAGACAGTTGCCTGCAAAAGAAATTGGAGGCATGTTACTAAGAGAATAACCGGAAAAAATATTGCAAGGTGAAGACAAAGGGGAATGATAAATTCTCATTTAGAAAAATTGGAGAGGGTTTCAAGAAAGACGTCACACTTATATGGGCATGACAGACAGAATTTTAGCAGGTTAAGATGAGGACAAAGGATATTTATTCCAAGCGGAGAAGCTATGTGAATAAAGGCAGGGTGACGAGAAACATCAGGGAATAAAATCGCAGGAAATAAAAATATTAATTTAACAACAAACTCCCACAACACAAGATTACCTATGTAATAAATCTGCACTTGTACCCCTGAACTTAAGATAAAAGTTAAAAAGAAAAGATACTGAGGGTTTTTGTAGCATCCAGTGAAAAAGAGGTCAGAAGCCAGATCTCAGAAAGCCTTTTACGACAGGTCAAGATATGTGGGCTACTGTTCACAGGTAGGTACTGATGATAGAGCAGACTTGTTTTGTTGGGCAGATCATGCTCAGGTCAGAGCAGGAAAGTTCTACAGGAGGCAGCAGTTCAGCCCGTCCTGGGGCAGGGAGACCAGGTGCATAAGATTGCATGCAAGTCAGTGTGTGCCAACGTTATGACAAAGGCTTGAGAATAAAAGAGATGATGAATGGCTCTGACTTTCTGGACACTCTAAATGAACAATGATATGATCAGCCTGTTAACTTTGAAAGGAGCTCAAGAAATAGACTCGTGTGTGTGTGCTCATGTGTGAGTGCGTGTGTGTATGTGTGCATGTGTGTGTATGCATGTGTATGTGTGAAAGAGAAGGAAATAGTGTGCAATTCATTTTGCTATGAGGGCCGTTTCATAGGAAATAACCGAATGCATCAGATCATCATCAATTATTCACCTTGTTCCTGGCAATCTTTCAAAGCATCTTATAGGTTTGTATATTATTTACTCCCTTGGCCTAATGCATTTCTCCTCTGACATCCCTACCTCAACCCTAAAATGAAATAAAATTGTAATCATTTTATAGCACATAGAAAAATAAAGTCCAGGGAAACGTTCCTCATTTCCTGGAGGGCAGTGACTCTCCACTAACTGAAGAAATGGAAAATGATTTTTACCATCTTAGGGAGAAGAAAAACAGCAATTTCCAATTAAGCTGTTTGCTCTCTGTGTTCAGAAGGAGGATTGGACTGGTTTGGACCTCCTCTTTCTATAAAACAGAATTAAAATTGTATGTAGTAGAGGACAGGAAAATGACATGATGCAAAATAATGTGTGACACAGAGATGTAAATATAGTGCCTAACATAGCACCTGGCACAGTGTGGGTTGGTGTTCTGCCATTTTTATTACCCAAAGATTCTGAATATCAAATTTTTGACACTGGGATTCTGAAGAAGTCAGACAGAAAATCCCACCGAATTATACGGGACATCAAGATACTCCAGATTCTGGCAACAGATCTCATGTTGTGATCACCTTGTTTCTAACATCACAGACCTAATTGCAGGAATAAAGCTTTTGTTTTATTTTTACTTTTTAATTTGAGAAAACATTAAATTTACAAAAAAAATAGAAAAATAGTACACAATGCTTCTGTTTATCTTTCACCAAGCATTTCTGGATGTTTTATAACCTTGGTATAATTATCGAACTATGAAATGGACATGGTTGCAGTTCTAGTAACTAACCTGCAAACCTGATGTGACGTTTGCCTGTTGTCCCACTGGCGTCCTTTGTCAGACCCAGGATTTAATTCCAGATTACAGGTTACTTTTCAGTGCCCTTTTTCCTTAGTTTTCTCCAAACTGGGACAGGTCTTCAGACTTTTCAAATTTTTATTTTATAAACTTTTGGTGTATAATTATGACACTTGGAAGAATACAGCTCCATTATTCGGTAGAATGTCTACCATCTGCTCTTCCCTCATATTTAAATTTAGATAATGCATTTTTTGGCAAGAATATCATAAAATTATGCTGTGTTCTTCTTAGTGCATCATATTAGAAGGTAAAGAATGTCCATGTATTTCATGGCTGGCCATATTAAAGTTCATTATTGATTGAAGTGGTTTCTGCCTGGTTTACCAATGTAAAGTTACTATCTTCTCCCATGTATTTAATAAGTACCTTACGGGGAGGTACTTTCTATAAATATGTTTGCATGCAAAAATCTTGTCTCTCATCATACATTTACCCACTAATTTTAGTTTTCATTAATAAATCTTGTCTGCAACAACTATTTCTGTAGTATTTGCCAAGTGATGCAGTCCACTTATCTTTCTTCATATATAAGTTGGAATTCTGCTGAGGAAATAGCTTTCACTTTCCCTCATTTACTTATATATTTATATCAATGTAAAACAACAAAGACTATTTTCTTTGTTTTATGGGTTACAATTCATTACTATTAGTATTTATTTTGTTGCTTATGGTGTCATAAAATTTACCAGTGAAATCTTCTTCAGGTTAACTG
>NW_012101744.1:241152-327872 GCF_000951045.1 Mandrillus leucophaeus | reverse complement strand
GACAAACTTCCACAAAATCATAAGTATTAAGTTGGATATAAATGATACTTTATTACTTCTATGCATTTTTGCACTCACCATTTTATTAGACACCCGTGTCATAAAATTTACCAGTGAAATCTTCTTCAGGTTAACTGGTACATTCTTTTTACATGCCCCATCATTTTTGGAGTATTCCTTTACTTCTTGGCACCATAAGTTTTCCCAGGCTCATCTTGCATTTCCGTGTACTAGCACTGAAATAATCCAGTACTTAAATGAATTCATTTTTCCTTTTTATTTATTTTTAAAATTGTATTTAGAAACTATTTTGAAACTCTAGGTGTGCCCATTATAGTTGCAGTGTTATAGTATTATTACTTCTAGGCCCTCTCAGCAGATAAAAATGAAAAAATGTAAGTATGCACACACACAAACACACACATCTATATCTATATCAATTTAACTGTATATATACACAAATGTGATTTTTGTGTGTGTACATATGAATGTGTGTATGTAAATATATATACACATACATATATATATTAATTTATCGTAATACCTCTGATTCAAATCCAACATTACACAGTTCATTCTAGCTTTCAACCTTTAATTATGACTCCTTTCTTGAAAAATGAGAAAACTGGCTCTCATTATCCATAATTTGATGGCAAATTTATTTATTTGCTATCTTAGAATGTATTTAAAGTCATTTCAGGATTACTAACCTTATGGAAAACAAACTTATTAACCAGAGTAAAATACTGTGTACGCTTATTTTTGTCGTTAGCTTTGCAATTTGTAGTCAAAATCCTGTTTTCCAGTATTACTTAGGTTAGTCCTTAACTTTCCCACTCCCTTCAGTAAAATGATTTCATTTACTTTTTGTAGAGTTAGTTCATTTGTTAATGTTTGTATTCTACTTAAAATTTGCCTCCTTCCCAATTCTCAGTTGATTTTGTCTGTTTGATTGGTTGGTATTTATTTATTTATTTGGTGTGTGATATACTATCATTCTTCTTTCAAAAGTCAAAGCTTTACAGAGACATATGCTCAAGGAGGTGCCACTCATCCTTTATTCCTTCCAATCAATTTCCATGGCCTTATTCTTTCCTACCCACTCTCTGCAGGCAATCCATCTTGTTAGTGTCTGGTTTACCTTCCTGTATTTCTTTTTGAACAAATGTACATATACCTGCATATTGATTTATGCCACCTTATTTTTACATGAAAGTTTGCATACTATGATACTGTAAGAGAATGAAACCTCAATCCCTAATCTTTCCAAGTACTGAATTATTAAAGTTGTAAAACTAGAGAATAGGTATACCATTCTTGAAGCCACATAAACATAAGGTCTTAAGTACCAAAGGCAATAGCATAAAAATATATTCATAGTTGCTCAAATTTCAGCCTAAGCCTCCTCTATAAGCACCCACAGCAAGGTTTCTATATATTATTCAATGTTCCCAAATCCAGAAAAGTTGTACTACTAAGACAAACTTCCACAAAATCATAAGTATTAAGTTGGATATAAATGATACTTTATTACTTCTATGCATTTTTGCACTCACCATTTTATTAGACACCCCTATCATCCTGCAAGGTAGCGAGAAGAAGTTTTCTCATCTTCATTTTTACATATGGACACACTGGAACTCAGTTACTTGCATACTTGTCTGCCATCCCCAGTACATGCTGATACTCTGGAAGCAATGCATTTTGCCTCATCACTCCTCTAATGCCTAGCAGAGTTACATGGTACTTATGCAGTGGCCAGGAAACATTGATTGGACAAGATTAAATAGTAAACCCAAGACAAACAGCTAGTCAGGGGTGAAGTCAGGAGTCTTCAGTTTGTGTAGTGATTCAACAAGCATTGAACATTCAATAAGCATTGGACATTTATTTTATACTTGGTACAAGGGACAGAAAGATAAGAAATACAAGGACCATGTTTTCAAGGAATTCACTGTTAGCAAATACAGATGAATAAATATGCGATTAGAATATGATGAGCAGGCTATGATACAGACAAGTGTTATTGTATTCAAAATATACCATATTTATTTATCTATTTATTTATATAAATTTAAGTGGCACAGGTGCAGTTTTGCTACAAGGATATATTACACAGTGGTGAAGTCTGGATTTTTAGTGTAACCATTACCCAAATAGTTTACATTACACACATTTAGCAACTATAGCCAATTGGGGTCTTGGAGTAACTGAGAGCGGGAGACTGATAGCTTTCGGTATAAGCACCTTCTTGAGGCCTGGAATATTTCATCCTTCTCTTCTTTCACTGTGTTTCTCCCATGGACACTTTTATAACTCATGCTTAGTCTTTGGGTCTCATTCTCCACTTTTTTTTCTTCCATGAAGATGCCCCTATTCTGATTGAATTTGAGAATCCTCATTTGGAGTTTGCTATCACTCTGTGTTTTTCTACATTCAGGAAATTTTTACAAGGTATAAATGCTGGAGGTAAAAAGTCAAATTAATTGCCACTATCTTGGAACACTGCATAGTGGAGAAAACATGGGCCGCATTACTGAGACTCAGTTTTCTTGGTATGGCAGAATGTAATAGGAATTGGGAGATCAAAGGTCAACTGAATCTGAGTTCTGCTCCTCTCGGGTATGTGATTTTGGACAACTTGTTTAATTTTTTAAAAGTGCTATTTTCATTTTTCGAAATGTAAGGTTAAAAATGGTACTTACTTCAAGCTCTATGGTCAGAATTTAATATTAAATATAATAAAAGTAAAGTACTTATAAAATATCTAGCATTTAGAAAATACCTGTTAGTTAAGGGTTAAGTATTATTATTCTATCATTTACCAAACTTCTAGGCCATAAATCACTCTGTTTTCTCCTCTATCCCAGTGATCCCACAAGATGTAAACCAGCAGGCAGGAAGAGCACTCCAGGAACTTCCCCTTTTGGCCCATGAATCTTCATACCTGTTGGCCCCCAATGTCACTTCTAAACTGTGGTGTATTGTCTATCTTCCACCTCTGCCCTGAAAGTCTGATTCCAACATGCTACTTAGGTCCTCTCAGTTCCAGTGTCTTGGTCATGAGGCCAATAAAAATATAGACCCTTGGGGATTGGAGCATTATTTGAATTTTGATAATCAGAGTGTCTATGCCCAAATGAATACTAATGCCAATCCATAGTTCTCAGATTTCTGAACTATCAGAGTGGGAAGGAATCTAAAGAGAAGGATTCATTTTACAGATGGAAAAAGCTGAGGTCATAAATCAAATTAGTAATATAACCAGGATTAGAACTCAATCTGTTCTCTCCAAAGGTTGAATTTTTTCCAATCCATAAATGGGCACATGAAAAGAACAAATCAGATCACTGAACCTACCCTTCTCAGACGCATAAGTCTAAATTATCTTCTAGTGTATAGATACGGAAATCCTTGGGAAATCTAAGCCAATTTTGATTTCTTTTTTGAGATCTGTCTCTGAGGATTGAGAAATTGAATGTTTTAGACATTGGAAATCTCGGTGCTATAGGCGGAATTGTGTGCCCTCCTCAGCCCCTCCCACCCTATCAAATGTTGAAGCCCTAATTTTCAGCGTGACTGTATCTGGGGATAGGGTCTTTAGGATGTAATTAAGGTTACATGAGGCCATAGGGTGAAACCCTAATCCAACAAGAAGGTAGTCTCTAAGAAGAGGAACAGATCGTTCTCCCTCTGCTATGTGAAGACATAGTCAGTGGAAGAGAGTTCTTGCCTAAACCTGACCATGCTGGCAATCTGATCTTAGACTTCCAGCCTCTAGAACTGTAAGAAAGTAAATTTTCGATAGTTTAAACCTCCTAGTCTATAGCACTTTTTTATAACAGCCCAAGTTGACTAATATATCCATTTGCAATGTGGGTACATTTTAAATCTTTAACAAATACAATCTGTAGTTGGCTTCTTAGAACTTGGGGAACAGGGCATTTGTTTGTAAAGTTATTGTTTTTCCATTAAGTGCTCTCCAATTCTACTAGAACTGATATTAGTGAAGACAGAATGATAATGCTAGGTGAAAAGTAGGAGAAAAAAGGAAGAAACTTAGAAAAAATATAATTTGTGTTCTCCATAAGAAGATCAATATTTGGAATGGCAATTATCAGAATTGGGGAGTCATATGAAGTAATGATAAAGAACCCCTCTTGTATTCCGGCAGCAAATGGGCATGATTCTCTGCCTATCCTCCCACCGGTACAAAACTGCTCACAGTGGGACACTGGGATTCCTTGCTCTGGTCTAATTTTAAGTAAATAAAATGATGCGGCACTTTGCCACATCCCTCTGGAAACTATTCCAAAATTGAGCAGATCTCATCTTTCGAAAATGTTCCCTGAGTAATGGAAACATGAGGAAGGGGGATACGCTACAGACCCCGGATGCATCTTTCAACCACAGTGGAATGTAATATACCAGACACACTGTTACAGTGGTCAGGATGGACGTGGGAAAGATTTGAAGGATAGAACAGTAAGCTCTGCTGTCATCTTAAATCATTCCCACTGCTAGATGCTCTCAAGGATGAAATCTCACAACCCCTAGGCACAGTGGGAAGGGTTTAATCCCTTTTAATCAATAACATGTAGATATTGTTACATGGAAGCTGACATCTAGATAACAGGCTACTTTCCTAATTTTCCTATAGTATAAAAAATGCAGAGGGAGAGTAGAAGAGACAAATTCGGCTTGGAATCTTTCTACCCACCTGTGTAGAACTGTAACCCAGATAATAGGCAGGGCCTCTCCGAATCTTGAGATTTCAATATTTATTTCAGCCTTCAGATTTATATTCAGATCCAAAGCTGATTTCAAGATTTTTGTTAGTTGCTAGGAATTTTTTGGTTCTCAAAATCATCTTTGTCTCCTAACTTCAGCATCTATGTGTGCCCTTTTGTTCCACATCTTAACTTTTTATCCCCAAAAACTCACTACTCAGGTCTTAGTCTGCAGTATGCTGAAAATATTTTCAGTTGTCCAGACACTAAAATGTTTTCACTGTCCCTTCTACCTTGTCATCTCAACTTATTTTGATCTTCTTGCCTCTTGTCTCTAATCTCTTCCCCATAAGCTGAGCTCCAGCTCTTATTTCCAGAATGGAAACAAAAATTCATCCTGATTTAATGGAGTCTAGCGAGAGATCATTTATTGTTGCACAGAAATCATTGTCTTTGGACCTTTTCTCTTCACTGAGTCATCCCAAGGGGCTTATTAAGGTACTTTCTACTTTAAAAAATAATTTTATCCTGAAGAGAAATTCTGACATCAGAGCCTAAGATGAGGTAAGCATTTCACTCTGCTGTATTTTCAACTGCTGCTCTACCACTCTGATATCCACTGAGCAGGATAATCAGGATTACAATTTTTGCACCTATGAATAGGTTCTGTACCAAGGACAGATCTTCACTGCAAAGCAACTATAGACCATAGGCATCTTTCTCCTCTGTCAGGCTACTTAACCTGACTCAGCTAGGGTATTCGTTGCTTTGAAGTGAGTTTTCAAAGGTCTCTGTTAAGCACAAATATCAGTTCGAAATTTGTTGTGATGCAATAGAAAGGTATGTCCCTGTGTATTGAGGACAATTGCAATTTGAAATCTATCTCTGCTATATGGCCAAGCATCACTCAACTTCCTTTTTATCTTTTTTAATCTGGAAAGTAGGATTGTATTAATCTGCTCAGTGGGATTAGTTGGAAGTAGAAATATCAAAGAACAGGTGAGTATAAAGAATGTTTGCAAATGTTTAACTATATACTGCTAACGTTACTTATTATGACTTGTCAGTCATTTCTACTGTACTATTGTTTTAAATTGAATTTATTAGGCTTCAGAGTGAAGATTCTTTAGGACGGATAAGCTGTGTGTGTGTGGTGGTGGGGGGGAGCTTTTACTTGAAGAGATTTACCATAAGAAATTGACATCTGTAATTTTGGAGGCCAGCAAGTGTCATGATTTGCAGATCTGCAGGGTGGGTTCACGACCTGGAGACCCAGGTTGATCGTTAGGTTTCAGCACTAATACCAGCAGACTTGAACCCCAGTTTAGGTCTAAAGGGAGGAAAGATGCTGATGTCCCAGTTTAAGGCCAGCAGATGTGAACCCCAGTTTAGGTCTAAAGGGAGGGAAAATGCTGATGTCCCAGTTTAAGGCCTGCAGACTTGAACCCTAGTTTAGGTCTAAAGGGAGGAAAAATGCTGATGTCCCAGTTTGAAAAGTCATTAAGCAGGAAGAATCCTCTCTCACTTGGGGGAGAGTCAGCCTTTCTGTTCTACTCAGACCTTCAACTGATTTGGTGAGGCCCACTAACATTAGGAAGGGCAGTCTGCTTTACTCAGTTTAACAATTTAAATGTTAACCTCATCTAAAAGCACTCTGAGGGAAACACCCAGAATATTGTGTGACTAAATATCTGGGTATTGCACGGCCCAGTCAAGTTGACACATAAAATTAAGTCATCACAGTATCATAAGAAGTACAGGAGATCCAAGGACAGGGGCAGAAAGAGAGGTAGATGGGAGAACAAAACCCACTGGATTGGAAAGGTTCCAGTGATCCTCTAGTATTACGTTAATTTGATAATTTAAAAGAGGAAAACGCTAAGTCCAGATAGGCATCTAGGATGTGTTACAGGTAGGTAGTTAAGCCTGAGCCAGAGAGAAGAGGGCTCTTTCCCCACCCACTAGAAATGTCAGGTGCTGGTTTGGCAATTGTCACATTGCCTCTCTGAGAGTGATGATTTAGCAGCGTCAGGGAGAGGCCATTTCTTGATAGTCCACACCCGTTAACATCAAGATGGTAAATAAATGCAGAGCCCAGGGCGAAGGAACTTCCTGGGCATGCATATTAAGAGGAAAATGACGAAGTATGATCTTCCGGGGACACTCCACCGGAAAAAAGAAAAAAGCCTCAGAGGGGCACGCCTATAACTCCTTAAACGCATGGCTCATGCTCACTTCCAAGGCTAAGGAGGGCTCTGTGCATGCGGGCAGCCCACCCTAAGGGAAGAATCATGGGAAAGAGGCGAGCTTCCCTTGGGAAAGTCCCAAGATTACGGTTAAACGGGGCACTTGATCTTCTCTCTTTAACCTTCATGTGCCTGCGTGGGTCTTTTCCATGCACACCTTCCTTTCTTTCCCGTTCTAAGGCATTTTAAAATAAACTTTCATTGCTGCTCTGAAACTTGCTTCAGTGTCTTTTTCTGCTTTATGCCCCTCAGTCGAATTCTTCCTTTTTAGGTGGCAAGAATTGAAGTTGCTGCAGACCTAGACGGATACGCCCGCTGGTCACTCGGAGTAACTCCGGTCTCTTCCCCTGTAATAGGTGTAGTCACAAAAGGAGAGGCTGCAGGACCAGACCAGAATCGCCTGTGCCCTAACATCTCCTCTACCCCTTTACCACGTCTATGTCTCTCCTTTCCCAAGGAAAAATTCAAACAGTGCATTAATTTTTCAGAGTAAGGGTTTCTTTTTTGTTCTTATAAGTGGACACTGAAGGGACTTTACATTTGACAATGTAAAGCTTTCAGATTTGAGGTTTCATGATCTTATTAGAAAAGTTTGAACAACTTATATCTTCTCTGTTTCTTATACCTTTGAGTGTGAAGTAAGATCCCTGAGGTAGGAGGCAGATAGAGCAAGTTTGTGTTATCCTGAGCAAATGATTGATGGCATCATGAATGCTCTGGACTGGGAGACATTAGAAAGGCTTCTTATCCACCTCTCTCCCACAAGGGCTAGTAATGCCAAATAAAATACCTACCAAGTAGCTGTCCCCTTTGAGTATCTCCGAAAACGAGAACTGGCACCAATTTTCTGAGAACCTATTGTACATCAGGCACTTAAACCAGCATTTCAATGTGTTATGAATTTAATTCCAATAACCACTCTATGTGGTAATTATTATTATCTATAATTTACGTGTGAGAAAGTTGACCTTGAGAGAGATGAAGTATTTTGGCCGAAGTTCAGGACACATTAGCTGTAGATTTGCTTTTCAGCCTAGGAGTGTGTTTGCCTCTAAAGTCTGTCTATCATGTAGCAATTAGGAGCACAGATTTTGGTATCACCTGCAATTGAGTTTGGATCCTAAGTCTTCACCTTTTTAACATTATAGCTCTAGCCTTGCAGCCTGTTTATTTATCTGAAAAAAATAAGGAAAAATAATACCAAATTCAGAAAGACTTCATGAGGATCTAGTCTGTCTGAATTGCTTTCCATCCCACCTTCTATATGTAAGTGCTCAGCAAATGATAGGTGTTATTAATAATACAACTTTCAGTAACTTCTTTGGTGCTGCTATCGAGACTGAATCTAATGCAGTGATGCAGATAATTTCCTCTGCATCTCCAGCCTTCATCCACTTCAGAAACTCGTGGTAGGAGCAGTTCTTTTCTTCCCCTCCTCTCCTCACCCTATAGCAACATAGACAAAATCCATTATTTACACTGTCTCAAACAGCCCGAGCTTTAGGAAAACAAACACAATCACTAGAATAGTCAACTAATTAAGATTTCTGCCACTTCTGTCTTGCGTGGGATAGGTGTTCCTTATCAGAGCGAGTGACAGGTACATCCATTCAGTGGGCGAGAAACAGCTTTTTATTCAGTGCACTTCATTAATTCACTGCCAAGAAGAGAACCCCAGTCAAAGGTAAAAACAATTCTGCCTCTAGCTGTACCTAATTGTCCAGCAGCAGAAAGGAGTGTGATGGAAGTGCCTGTCAGTGTTTGAAAGCAGAGCAGATGTTTTCAATTGCTCCCTTCTTTGTAATTCTACCCTGGAAATAAGAATTTCAAACCTAGAAAATAATAGGAATACATGAACCTCACAAAGAAACATACATGGTAAAAATAAAGAAAGAAAGAAAAGAAAAGAAAAGAAAGAAAGAAAGAAAGAAAGAAAGAAAGAAAGAAAGAAAGAAAGAAAGAAAGAAAGAAAGAAAGAACAGCATGGGATAACAGAGTGAACACATTTAAAGCTGTTGAATAGGAATATTTGGGAATTATTTTTCCAATCAGATCAGTATCCAGTGAACACAATTGTACCTCTAAATACCTTGTAATTGAAAAAAAAGTCAGATTTTATTGAATGTGCTTTTTATAATAGAAAAATAGCAACATTTCTTTATGATGCCAGGATTTAACATTGATCAACACTTGAATGAGAAGCTTTATTATTCTAACAGATTTTGTTTCCAAGCAGAAAATATTGGTAAATCTCATGTAATATAAGAATGCATCAGTAGTTTCATATGCTATGCTTTCATAGCGTTCTATAAGGTTTATAAAGATAACTTAAGTCAGTGTCACTGAAAGAAAAGTCAGAAATAACCTAAAAAATGAGTGATTCTGTAGAACTAATGTATTCATTTTACAGATGGGAACTGAGATATGAAGAAATTAACTTACCTAAGATCAGAGAATGAGTCAAGGACAGAGCAGGACCATGTCATCAAATTTAGAGAAACTTGAGCTATGTGAATAAA
The DNA here is from genome assembly GCF_000951045.1 of Mandrillus leucophaeus. Classification (NCBI taxonomy): domain Eukaryota; kingdom Metazoa; phylum Chordata; class Mammalia; order Primates; family Cercopithecidae; genus Mandrillus; species Mandrillus leucophaeus. Next base: position 318,377 of record NW_012101744.1, on the reverse strand, counting down.
TAATCTTATTTCTTTCTTTCTAGCAGAGTTGAGTGCAATAATTTGAAGGGTGATTAAAACAATTTGAATTCCAGTTTTCAAGCTTATCTAGTAAAAGCTCACTATACCAAAGAAAGAGCGTATTAATTCAAGAATATAATGCCAATTTTTACTTTCTACAGTCTTGCTTTGACATGATAATGAGAAAACAATCAGTACAAAATGAGTCTTAGATAGGAATCAGCACCTTTGAAAACAAAAGTCTCCAACAGGAAAAAGCATGTTTATACTTGCTTCTTGAAAGGAGGTATTCTGCGGCCTCATTAAGAGAAAAGCACATTACATAGTAAGGAAGTGGGATTTGAAAATTGCTCTAGGTGATTCATGATATCTATTCGACATCTTAGAATCCCATTCTTTAGAAGGAACTTAGGCACTACCTTGAGCCATCCCATCTATGCAGTGTACCATTCCTGGGCAGCATTCACTGGGCACGAAAACCCAGCTATATTTTGAAGCCTTCATTGAAATAATACAGCTAGAATTTCACACATGAGTTTGAACCTTCTATCAGCTAACAGCACGTTCTTTCTTATTTTGCCCTTGCCCTCTCTAGAGCTGCATTTCTTAGTCTTTCTTGGGCCTTCAGCAACCTCTAAAAGTAAGCCCTGCTCCACAACTGCCATTTAGATATTGGAGACCATGATTACATGCACCCAATGCCTTCTTGTTTACAAACCGCTACCCAGTTCTTTCCCCTTGGAAATACTCTACAGTGTTTGGTGCTGTGATGGCTAATTTTACATGTCAATTTGGCTAAGGATAGTGACCATTTTTTTGGTCCAACACCAGTCTAGATGTTGCTGTGTAGGTATTTTTTAGATGTGATTAGTGTTTAAATCAGTAGACTTTCAGCGGTGCAGATTATCCTCCATGGTGTGTGTGTGTGTGTGTGTGTGTGTGTGTGTGTGTGTGTGTTTAGAGGGGATGTCTTCCTATCATTTGAAAGCCTTGAGAGCAAAGACTGAAGTTCTTTTTCTGTGGAGAACGTTGCCTAATATAGGTGCTGTGCCTCTATAATGATTTGCAAAATTAAATAGATACCAGCATCACAGATTGAGATAGTGAATTACTGTAATGCAGTAGGGTTTTCAGAAGCCTTTCACAATTGTGGATAAATCACAATATCTTTCAATACTCAGTATGTTGAGATACTTACAGATGTTTGGTAAGGATAAATATATGTGAAGAACATAATACAAGTCCTTTTCCCAGTCTTATTTCTAGCCTGTTGCCCACACTGTAGACAAGCCAGTGTTAGGAATGACATTAGTCTGAGAGATGAAGGGTGTTTCATCTCCTTAGTGACAGCAATGGCCAGATAAACAAGCACCCACCATGGGTACAGGAATTTAACCCTTATAAACGGTTTTCACAAATGTTGTATCAAAGAATTCTGACTTCAATCCCACAAACTAGATACTGATATTTTATAAACACAAATGAAAATATTTGTATTTTATAAATACAAATGAAGGCCTGGGAATATGAAATGATTTGCTCAAGACCTCTAAACTCAAATGTGGTAGAACTCCAAGTCTGGTATTCTCCCCAGCACATCTTTCCATGCCTTTCTCCAAATAAATAGGCAGAAGAGAGATGAGATTCTTCTGTGACTGTGCTGCTCACTCAAGGGAGTCTGAACCATTTTGACCAGGAAAAGCCAAAAGGAAAGGCCTCTGCCAAGGTCAGACCACACATGGCCTGAAGTCATTGTTCTCCATTCCAGCCCCAAGAACTCTGTGAGATCGATAAAAGCATACATTGAGAAATAAAAGTCATGAGAAAATTTTACAAATTAGCTAGCTTTCATTTCCTGTTGGCTTTTCCAGCACATGCTTGGCACCAGATGAGAGTAATGTGGTAATGCAGTAAAATATCCCTGCGAGACACTATCTGCTTAGAGACAGGAGGCAGTGAGATGCTTTAGCCCTTGATGCCCTAAGGGCCTGTCTGGACATCCTGAGGTTTTCTCAGAAGCCAATATAATAGACTTTTTGTCATATCAAATAACTTTGTTTTTTAGGGAATTTCAAGGCATCAACATTATCTATATTTCCACTGCTGGCTCTGATTTGGAAATGCCAATAAAGTTGGTTTGCTTTATGTTTACTTGATCTCTAAAAACATGTGTGAGCTCAATCTTGTCTTGTCCTAACTGGCATAATTATTCATCATGGATGTATTTCACGGGATTAGAACCAGTAACAGGAAGTCACAGTGAGCCCTATTTTAACAGAAACAAATGTCTAGGCCCTGAACATGGAAAACAGATTCAACAAGGGAGTTAACCCTCACATTGGAAAATTATTCTCATGATGTAATAGTGACAACTATGATTTATTGAGCACCTACTATGGGCCAGGTATTTTATTGATGTTATTTATAATGCTCATAACTACTCTGCAAAGCATGTGAAAGAAAACTGATACTTGGTAAAGGAAAGTAACTTGCTGAAGGTCACATAGAAAATATCTAACCCAAGCTGGTTTCTCCAGCAGATGTTTCTGCTACTACACTGAAATGTTTGTCTTCAGATCATATATAAAACATGTTAATTATTTATAAGGAATATATATATACACATATACACTCACACACACATACTAATATGGAATTTAAATTTTAATTATTTTTAAGGAAGATATATACATATATATATACTGATATGACATTTAAATGAAATTTCTGACAAAAAGAACTATTTCATTAAAATAAGCATACTTATTTTTTAGTACCTAAAAAGCAGTTACAGTTATATTAGGTGTTCAATTAATATTTGTGAAATAAAAGATGCATATTTATTCCAATTGATCCAAAGGGTTACATCTACGAGCTTTTCTCCTACCACCCCATCGGAAAATTTTTAAAAAAGAAAGTCATTAGTTCTTTCAGCAAGCATGCACAGACAACATATATACACTTGTGGTAGATATAGTTCTAAGCAATGGGACACAGTTATAGGAGAAAATATTCTAGCTTCTAGAGAGGACAAAATCTGGGGCTAACAGACTTCTAAACTGACAATGTCAAACAATGTGATAAGTCATACAGGTATGTGCATGTGGGGCCTAAGACAACACAAAGGAAGACTCTAAAGACAGCCTTAAAAGAGGTAAAAACCTGGAGTATTCCAGTGACTGACCAAATGCAACAATCTTTTGTTTTCTTGTGTTTTCATACATTCAAACAAGTTTTTCATTATGTGTAATTTTAGGTTTTTATCCTAGAGTTACAAGACAATGAGATTTGAAAAGTGTGTTGATCATTTTGAAATCAGATGTTTGTTTTTCTTTGCCATAGAATGGGATGGAAAATTGAAAAGCTTCACTGCTACACAACACTTAGATATAAGAGGGTTGTGACACTAGATATAAGAGGGTTGTGAATTCAGTTGTATGTTTCATAGGACCTCTTATTATATCTAGGGTTTCTAAGTGATGTGTAGCAGTGGAGCTTTTCAATTTCCTATTCTATGGCAAAAAACAAACATCCGATTTTAAAATGACCAACGCACTTTTCAAATCTCATGCAACAAAAGTGATAAAAGGAACTGAGATCTGGATAATGAGAAAAAGGTGGATGCTGTAGCTGCCCTAGGAAGGCAGGGTCAAGGCTGGGGAAAATGTTGAGGGCTGTTGTTTGGGGTCTTCATGCTGGAAAAATTGGAGTTCAAGCTCCAGTGGAGTCAGGAAGAGGAGAATCTGTGCATGTTCAGGGTGAGGGCTGAGATTTATACTTCTGCATTAAGCCAGAATGCTCAAAGATCTACAGCTTCAATTAAAGGTGGAATAAGCTCAAACTTGCCTTTCTGAGCAACCATATTGTTCACAGCAACCTGTCCCTGTGTGCAGCTTGGAGCCTTGGATATCATACCCCAGTCTATGGTATGCTGTGTTATCTCCTTTTTATGAAAATATCTTTATGTGTTCTGTATAATTTTCCATTAAAATAAGTTAATTTCACTTGCCCTTGGCTCTTAAAATATATAGTGAAATATTTCATAACAAAATAATTTTTGATAAACTCGCCTAAATAAATACACATTAGAAGGGTTTGTTTCAATTTACATTTTCTGAAAGTGTATATTGCAAAGCCCATTCGTATACATTTATGCCAACCTCTAGGTAATACACAAATAATAGTTTGATCTATGCCAATTTAATAGGATAAAAATAACACATCTTGTAAAACGTAAGGCACATGTGTTGGTTCCCATGTGAAGTCAAACACCCATTGACATGTGTATTGACTGTGGTTGTTTCACCTGTGAATTATTTTTGTATGTCTATATATCAGTTTCCAGTTTTTCAATTCAGCTGCTTTTATTTTTCCTTTTTTGTTGTTACAGCTAATTATACTTAGTATTTGTGCAGCATGCATTTCTCTGTTTCAAGCACCATTTTTAATGCTTACATCACTGTTATTCATTGAATCCTTACAATAAACCCTATAGGTTAGGTACTATTATTGTCCCCACTGATACAGAGGACAAAACTGGTTCAGAGATGTTAAGGAACTGAAAAAGCCAGAATAAAAACTGGGGGACTTAACCCTTCTATTTGGTAGTTTTGCTGTTACTCATGTTGAATTATTTTGTTGTGAGCTTTGTAATTAAAAATTGTGAGCTCATCTTCAGTGAGGTTTTATCTAGAAGAACCCAATGAGACCTGAGACGAAGACATGATCATCCAGAGAAGATTTTAATTTGCCTATATTAAACATTCCAGACATTTCAGTAGCAATTTGTAAAAATTTTACTGAGATATAATTAATATGCCATAAAGTTTGCTTGTTTTAAACGTACAGTTCACCAAAACAATTTTGAGCAAAAATAACAAAGCTGGAAACATCACGCTACCTAACTTTCAGTGTACTACAAAGCTATAGTAAACAAAATGGTGCGGTACTGGCCTTAAAAACAGAACAGTGAAGCAAATAGAGAACACAGAAATAAATCTATGCACTGACAGCAAATTGATTTTCAACAAAGATGTCAAGAACAATCTCTTCAATAAATACTGCTGGCAAAACTGGATATCCAGTTTTCTTCATATGCAGAAAAGTGAAAACTAGACCCCTATCTCTCACCAAATACAAAAATCAACTCAAAATGGGTTAAAGACTTAAATGGAAGACCCACAGTGATAAAAAATACCAGAAGAAAACAGAGGGGAGACATTTCATGACATTGGTTTCGGCAAAAATTTTTTTGAATAAGAACTCGAAAGCACAAGCAAACAAAAGCAAAAATAGACAAATGGAATTACATCAAGCTAAAAAGCTTCTACACAGCAGAGGAAACAATCAGCAGACTGAAGAGACAACTTAAATAATAATAGAAAAATTTGCCCACTATCTATCTGACAAAGGACTAATATCCAGAATATATAAGAAACTCAAACAACTCAATAGCAGACAAATAAATAACCAAATCTAAAAATGGAGAAAATACTTGAATAGATATTTATCAAAAGAAAACATACAAATGGCTAACAGGTATGTGAAAACATGTGTAATATCACTAATCATCAAGGAAATGCAAACCAAAACCACAACGAGATACCACTTCATCCCATTTCGAGAATGACTGTTATTAAAACAAAACAAAACAAAACAATCCACAAATGCTGGTGCGGATGTAGAGAAAGGGCAACTTTAAGAAATATATATATATAATAATTATTATTATTTTTACTTTTAGAGACAGAATCTTGCTCTGTTGCCCAGGCTGGAGTACAGTGGCCTGATCATGGCTCACTGCAACCTAGAACTCTTCGGCTCAAGGGGATCCTCCTGCATTAGCCTCCTGAGTAGCTGAGACTACAGGCACATACCACCATGCCTGGCTAAAAAAGAGAAACTCATGCCCTGTTGGTGGGGGTGTACATTTTGTAGCATCATTATGGAAAACAGTATGAAAAGTTTCCACAGAATTAAAAACTAAGTTACCATATGATCCAACAATTGCACAACTGGATATTACACATCCAAAGGAAATGAAATAAGTAAGTTGAAGAGACAGCCGCACTCCCATCTTTATTGTAGCAATATCCAAGATATGGAATCAACCTAAGTATCCATCAACAGATGAATGTATAAAATGTATAAAGATACAGAATCAGCCTCTGTATCCATCAACAGATGAATTATAAAATGTATAAAGAAAATGTGTGTACATACACAATGGAATACTATTCAGATGTTGAAAGGAATGAAATCCTGTCATTTATGGCAGTATGAGTGAACTTGGAGGACATTATGGTAGGTGAAATAAGTGAGGCATAAAAAGACAAAAACCACATGATCTCACACACATCTGGAATCTAAAACATTGATCTTATAGAAATAGAAAGTAGACCTGTGGTCACCAGAGGCTGGAGAGTGAAGAGGAGAGTGAGATGGGGAGATATTAGTTAATGAATACAAAGTTATGGTTAGATAAGAGGAATAAGTTCTGGTCTTCTATTGCCCAGTAGGGTGACTATGGTTAACAGTGTTGTATTGTATATCTCAAAATAGCTAGAGGAGGGAATTTTGAATCTTCTTATAACAAAAAATTATAAATATTTGGGATAATGCTAAATACCCCCACTTTGATTATTATACAACCTTGCCTTGAGTTAGGACATACTCTGAGGAACAACATGCTCTGGAATTTCCTCAGCATCAGGCTGATAGTGAGGGTTCATCCAAAATCATGTCCTTGCTTGGTTTTCTCACATCCCTCCCGCTTTTACCTTATTGATCTTTCCTGACGGCATGTTCTTAATAAATACCATGTGCATGATTTATCATCTCAGACACTACTATGGAGAAAGCTGACCTAAGACACAGAATTAGTAAGTACTGTCTCCCATTTCTGTATTCAAATTTTGCACCTCTACAGAGGGGAGGAAAGTAAGATTCAGAGGGGTTCATATTTTTTTCTCAAGGTCATGGTAAGAGACTTAAGTCTAATATTCTAAAATCTAGTGATGTGAGTTGTACCACAGTGCCTCTTAAAGATTTTCATAGGGAAGTAAATCTGATAAGAACAGATTCTACACTTGATCTTAGCCAAAAGGCCGAGAAGCAATAGGGAAGTAAATCTATTATAATGAGCTGCGAGGATTCCTAAGAATCTCTAATTTAAATTATATTTATACTCAGTCTCAGTTTCTTCATTTATGAAATTAGGACACTGTTATTATTGTCAGTGTCTTTCTTTTTGTAAGATTAAATGGAAAAACATAGGGAACATGCTTTGGCATATGACTAGATATTCAGTATATATTTTTCCTTCATTGAAAAGCCAGGGTAAAGAAACTTTAACCCAATAAGGACTCAGGTGTTCTAAATTTGTTTGACCAACCACAGGTTTTTTTTGGTTTTGTTTTTGTTTTTTTGGTTTTTTTTTTTTTTTTTTGTAGCAAAGCCTCCATTTCTGGAAAAATACTGAAAAATAACAACCTTCTCAGTCCCTCAGACATAATGGACTATATCAACATCTCCATGGACTTGGTGGATAAAGAATGAAGAATCATATGTTTAGAAGGTTTCTTAATAAAGCCTAGCTCTCTCCCAAAGAGGAAAAGTCGCAGAAGACTGGCATGCCACATTTAAAGCAGTAGTAACCCAGTAGTCCTTCCTAACTGCTAACTAGACAATTCCCAGGAGCCCAGGAAGGAAATCCAGAAGGATATAAACATGAAATGAATCAAGCATGCAAGATGTTCAAGCAAAATCAAGCAATATTTTCTTTCTCTCTTTTTCCTTCTGTTTTGTTTTGATATGTGTTTGTGTATGTGTGTGAAATATTTATTTATTTTTATCATCATCGGGACATTAGTATTCAGAGGAAGGAAAATGCCTCTTGAATGAGATGTTTGTAGGGAAAATTACAAGGGAGACGAGGCTGACTTTGACCGAGCAATGCCCTCTGAGGATTGGGGTGGATCAGAATGGTTTCGAATATTTTTTCTACTCCCCTAATGGAAGTAAAATAACAACATGAAATAGAGGGGATGGAACAGTCAGCAGGAGGATAAATACCAAGGAAGCGATGTAAACACAGCCCCCAATTTCCCCTGCGAGTAAGAGAATGAGGAATGTGTTATTTATCTCTCTTTGCAATCTGCAAGGCAGAGTATGGAGCTGCCCCCTTTGGGAATATCTTCTATAAACAATCAAATAATTTCAGGATGGGATTTTGAGATGCAGTGAAAGGAATAAAGGAGATTGAGAATTTCTCTAACTCCAGGTCTTCACACACCTCTTCCAAGAAAACTTTCTTCATCGTCTCTGGCAGTGAAATAATACCCTCTTTAAAAGAGAGGTACTTTAGAAGTCATGGATTATGCCATCCGTACTCATTATTTTAGATTATAAAAATTAATGCAACCTGGCTAAATGAGTTATGATTACTCTGCACTTGCAGATGAGTATGTAGTGTGGGCTCTGGAATTAAACCACCTAGCTTGAACCTTGCATTCATTACTAACGTAGTGTATTACCTTGGGAAAATTGTACTTGTACTTTCCTCAAGCCTCTGTTTCCTCATCTGTAAAACTAATGATTTCTACGTAATAGGATTTCTGTAAGAGATAAACCTGGTAATGTACACAAAGTTCATAGCACAATGCCTAGAAGATATTAAGAGCTCCATAAAGCTTGGAGCTTGTACTTGTTTTTGTTTTTGTTGCTGTTATTACTATCATTATTAATACTTATTAAGAAATGGAAGTAGAATCCAAATTCATTTTTTCCATCTTTAAATTCATCCTTCTTTTCTTTCCATTCTGTAACTTTTAATCTCTTAAGATTTCACATTGCTTTAGCAAATTTTATTGTTCTAATATGTAATAACTAGTGGCATATACATCTGATGCAATGATGTAGTAGGTAGTTTATGGAACTTTTCAGACCGGGCCTTAACTCATACCAATCCCACACATCTCAGAAAATGTTAGCCAGGTAAACAAAGATCGATCTCACCTAAATATAGAGAAGACTGGAGGATTTGTCATCACAAATGGAGTCAACTGTCTTTGAGAAAGTGTTTGCTGACTATGAATGGAAATGACTAAAATTTATTCTTATAGGGAAACTTTAATCTTTTTTTAGAAAGGGCAGGGCTAGGATAGATAAGGACTTGCAGAATCAATGGCACTTGTCCTGTGCCTTGAAGAATGTGGAGGTCTTTGATGAAGTAAGGAGGTAAGAGAGGCTATTGTAGGTGGGCCAACCACATAAGAAATGGGATCCAGAACTACCAGAATTTACTCATAAGTATATTCTTTAATCCTTAGGCTTCCTCTTGAAAGGCATTTCTTTAAGGATGCATTCCTCAATACCCCAGTTCAATAGTGTTCACTTTTTTCCCCTCCCTCATAGCATACTACAGTTTTCCTTCAAATTACATATTATAATTTAAAACTGAATATCTATTTATGTATGTTGATGAGGGTGGACTGAAGTAGAGTGGTGTGTGTGTGTGTTTTAGTTCAGTCTCCCCTATTAGGCTGTAAGTTTGTTCTATGAGGATATAAATCTGGTCTATTTTTACATGCATTTGTATCCTCAGTGTCTAGCACCACGCGTACCTGACACATTATAAATGCTATTACATATTTTTCATTGAATGAATGGATCAGTCAAGTGACTCACCTGCATAGAGGGTGGTGCTGTGCTATAGAAATAGATGTACGGATGAGGAGCAAGACAGGTCACTCTGTCTCTGCCCCCAAGAAGACTGTGGATCAATCCCTATTCCTCTCTTAGCCTTCGTTGTCTTTTCTGTAAAGTCAGAGCTAAAGACACTAAGTGGGTTTTCTGGTACTGAAGTTCTAGGATTTTTAATGCTTCTTTAATTATTTACTGAGAAGTATTTGCATTATACTAGTTAGTACCCATTAGTAAGAATACAATATATGATGGTGCTTTTTAATATACAAATAAAGGATGGTTGAGAGTTCTTTTTTCTTTATTATATAAATATACATTAAGCCCCTACATACCAGGTCTTAGAGGAAGCAGAGATCAGTAAAAAACATGGCCCCTGACTTTTAGCAACAGAGAGAGAATGAAAGAGGAACAAAAGAATGAGAATTAAAAATGACAAGAAAAATAAAGAGAAGAAAGATGCAGGAAACGTAAAGGAGAAGAGGTAAAAGAAAGTTAAGATGAAAAGGGGAAGGACGTGAAGAAGGCATGATTTCTTGAGCATGTATTTTATGCATCTTATCCTATTTTACTGATGTTGAAACTGAGGTTCTAACAGATTAACTCTAAATTTATTGGTAGGACTTGGCTTACTTACAAAGCTGACTGCCTTATGATCTTAATATTGGGCCTATGATTCCTCTCTGCCTGGTGAAACCACATACAGGAAAACGGGCAGTTGCACTGACGTGGTAAGGGACTTGAGAGAGACCTGCATCCTTTGCATTTGTAATCCAAGAACCAGGGCCCTGCCCTCTTGTTCTTCTGGAGTCTCCCTCTTAGTACCTTAGAATGCTTACGTTTCCCCTGCACTTAAAAGAAACATAAAAAGAGAAGAGAAAAGAAAAGAAAAGAGAAAAGAAAAGAGAAAATGTTGCTACAGCAAACTGAAGGGAGAAAGACTATTTTCCCCCAAAGAAAGAGGAAGCTTGTAGAAGCTTGGGGTAAAGACAGGGCGAGATATGGCAGGAAAGGATCAAACTGAAGCCTAAAGGCTTTTGGCTCCTCTCCTCAATTATTCCTTCTCTTCTTTGCAGCTTTTAAGTTTCATTCATTGTATCAGTGGGATTTGGGGATTGGACTGAATTTGCGGTAATAGAGGTGCCTGAGGCAAACTTTGGTTCTTTAGTTTCCAAGAAAAACAATTACCCTAATCTAGCCTGCCACCCCTTCTTCTCCCCTTCGCAGTGGAAATTCACTGGGTTCAGAGAGCATTCTTGGGAGGAGACATGTGTGCCATTTCAGTCACATTACATTGTGTGACTACAATTTGCCCAAATTTCTTTTTTCCCCCACTTACTTTATTTGCCATTTATTTAGTAAGCATTTATCCAGTGCTTCATACAACTAGCATTCATTGAGCTCTTCCCAGGAGCCCAGTGCTTAGTCAAGGATGTGAGATATATTATTTCATCTAGTTTTCATGATGACCCACAAGGTAAATATAATTTTTATCCTTATTTATTCCAAAGAGATTAAGTAACCTGCTCAAATTCACAGCTATGAATTAGACTAGCCAATACGTGAACTCCTTCATTGCCTGTCTTCATGGCCTGTGCTCTTAACATGTCATCATACAATCTCTCAACCACAACCTCTGTGTCCTAATTACCATTCTATGATTTTTAAATAAATCTTGAAACCAAGACACAGAGAGCTGAAGCAATTGCTTCAGGTCCCACAGCTTGAAAACAGCAGAGATAAGATTTGAATTCATGCTGTTTGTTGTTGTTGTTGTTGTTGTTTTTCTTTATTTCTTCCAAAAGAAGAAAGAACACAAACAGGATACATGTGCAGAATGTGCAGGTTTGTCACATAGGTGTACGTGTGCCATGATGGTTTGCTGCACCTATTGACCCATCCTCTAAGTTCCCTCCCCTCAGCCCCCATCCCCGAACAGACCCTGATGTGTGTTGTTCCCTTCTCTGTGTTCACGTGTTCCCATCATTCAACTCCCTCTTATGAGTGAGAACTTGTGGTGTTTGGTTTTCTGTTCCTGTGTTAGTTTGCCAAGGATGATGGCTTCCAGCTTCATCCATGCCCCTGCAAAGGATGTGATCTCATTCCTTTTTATGGCTGCATAGTATTCCATGGTGTATATGTACAACATTTTCTTTATCTAGTCTATCATTCACGGGCATTTGGGTTAGTTCCATGTTTTTGCTATTATAAATAGTGCTGCAATAAACATACATGTGCATGTGTCTTTGTAGTGTAATGATTTATATTCCTTTGGGTATATACCTAGTAATGGGATTGCTGGGTCAAATGGTATTTCTGATTCTAGATTCTTGAAGAATTGCCATACTGTCTTCCACAATGGTTGAACTAATTTACATTCCCATCAGTAGTATAAAAGTGTTCCTATTTCTCCACAGCCTCGCCAGCATCTATTGTTGACTTTTTTAAAATAATTGCCACTCTGACTGGCTTGAAGTGGTATCTCATTGTGGTTTTGATTTGCATTTCTCTGATGATCAGTGATGTTGAGGTTTTTATCATATGTTTGTTGCCCAAATAAATGTTTTCTTTTGAGAAGTGTCTGTTCATATCCTTTGCCCACTTTTTGATGAGGTTGTTTGTTTTTTTCTTGGAAATTTGTTTCAGTTCCTCATAAATTCTGGATATTAGACCTTTGTCATATGGGAAGATTGCAAATATTTTCTCCCATTCTGTAGGTTGCCTGTTCACTCTGATGATAGTTGCTTTTGCTGTGCAGAAGCTCTTTAGTTTAATTAAATCCCATGTGTCAATTTTGGTTTTTGTTGCAATTGCTTTTGGCATTTTAATCATGAATTATTTGCCCATGCCTATGTCCTGAATGGTATTGCCTAAGTTTTCTTCTAAAAATAGAAGAAACTTTAAGTTTTCTTCTAGGGTTTTTATGCTTTTGGGTTTTACATTTAAGTCTTTAATCTATCTTGAGTTAATTTTCATATAAGGTAAGGAAGGGGTACAGTTTCAGTTTTCTGCATATGGATAGCCAGTTTTCCCAACACCATTTATTGAAAGGAGATCATTTTCCTATTACTTGTTTTTGTCAGGTTTGTTGAAGATCAGATGGTTGTAGATGTGTGGTGTTATTGCTGAGGTCTCTGTTCTGTTCCACTGGTCTATATGTCTGCTTTAGTACCAATACCATGCTGTTTTGTTTACTGTAGTCTTGTAGTATAGTTTGAAGTCAGGTATTGTGTTGCCTCCAGCTTTGCTCTTTTTGCTTAGGATTGTCTTGGCTATACGAGGTCTTCTTTGATTCCATATGAAATTTAAAGTAATTTTTTCTAATTCTGTGAACAATGTCAATGGTAGTTTGATGGAAATAGCATTAAATCTATAAATTACTTTGGGCAGTATGCCCATTTTCATGATATTGATTCTTCTTGTCCATAGAATGGAATGTTTTCCCATTTGTTTGTGTCCTCTCTTATTTCCTTGAGCAGTGGTTTGTAGTTCTCCTTGAAAAGGTCCTTCACATCCCTTCTTAGCTGTATTCCTAAGTATTTTATTCTCTTTGTAGCAATCGTGAATAAGGTTCATTCATGATTTGGCTCTCTGCTTGTCTATTGTTGGTGTAAAGAAATGCTTGTGATTTTTGCACATTGCTTTTGTATCCTGAGACTTTGCTGAATTTGCTTATCAGCTTAAGGAGTTTTGGGGCTGAGATGATGGGGTTTACTAAATATGAAATCATGTTATCTGCAAACAGAGACAGTATGACTTCCTCTCTTCCCTTTATTTCTTTCTCTTGCCTGATTGCCCTGGCTAGAACTTCCAATAGCATGTTGAATTGGAGTGGTGAAAGAGGGCATCCCTGTCTTGTACAGATTTTCAAAGCAGATGCTTCCAGCTTTTGCCCATTCAATATGATATTTGCTGTGAATTTGTCATGAATAGTTTTTATTAATTTGGGATATGTTTTATCAATACCTAGTTTATTGAGTTTTTAACATGAAGGGATGTTGAAATTTAATGAAGGCCTTTTCTGAATCTATTGAGATAATCATGTGGTTTTTGTCTTTGGTTCTGTTTATGTGATGGATTATATTTATTGATTTCTGCATGTTGAACCAGCCTTGCATCCCAGGGATGGAGCCAACTCGATCGTTGTGGATAAGTTTTTTGACGTGCTGCTTGATTTGGCTGGCCAGTATTTCACGGAGGATTTTTGCGTCAATGTTCATCAAGGATATTGGTCTGAAGTTTTCTTTTTTTGTTGTGTCTCTTCCCAGTTTTGGTATCATGATGATACTGCCTCCTAAAATGAATTAGGGAGGAGTCAGTCCCTCCTTTTCAATTGTTTGGAATAGTTTCAGAAGGAATGGTACCAGCTCCTCTTTGTACTTCTGGTAGAATTCGGCAATGAATCCATCTGGTCCTGGGCTTTTTTTGCTTGGTAGGCTGTTAATTATTGCCTCAATTTCAGAACTTGTTATTGGTCTAGTCAAGGATTTGACTTCTTCCTGGTTTAGTCTTGGAAAGGTATATGTGTCCAAGAATCTATCCATTTCTTCTAGATTTTCTAGTTTATTTGCATAGAGGTGTTTATACTATGCTCTGATGTTACTTTGTATTTCTGTGGGGTCAGTGGTGATATCCCCTTTAACATCTTTTATTGCATCTATTTGATTCTTCTCTCTTTTCTTCTTTATTAGTGTAGCTAGCAGTCTATCTATTTTGTTAATTTTTTTCAAAGAAAGAACTCCTGGATTCATTGGTTTTTTGGAGGGTTTTTCATGTCTCTATCTCCTTCAATTCTGCTCTGATCTTAGTTATTTCTTGTCTTATGCTAACTTTTGGATTAGTTTGCTCTTGCGTCTCTCACTCTTTAATTGTGTTGTTAGAGTGTCAATCTGAGATCTTTCAAGCTTTCTGATGTAGGCATTTAGTGCTAAAAATTTCCCTCTTAACACTACTTTAGCTGTTCCCCAGTGATTCTGGTATGTTGTCTTTTTGTTCTCATTGGTTTCAAAGAACTTCTTGACTTCTGCTTTAATTTCATTATTTACCCAGGAGTCATTCAGGAGCAGGTTGTTCAATTTCCATGTAATTGTGTGATTTTGAGTGAGTTTCTTAATCCTGAGTTCCAATTTGATTGCACTGTGATCTGAGAGACTGTTTGTTATGGTTTCAGTATTTTTGCATTTGCTGAGGAGGGTTTTACTTCCAATTATGTGGTCGATTTTAGAATAAATTGTAAGTCCCAGTGCTGGCTGCTGCCCCTTCCCCAGGGAGCTCAAATGGCTTAGACAGCAGGCAGCCGCAGCTGTGATGCTTGTTGCCCCTCCCCATGGGAGCTCCGTAAACTTAAGCAGATTCCAGCTGAGAGGCTGTTGAGAATGCTCCAAGGTTGGGACCACCACACCTGGTGGTGTGGGTTCACGAGCGGGATCTCCCTATCTGTGGATTGCACAGTTCCATGGAAAAAGCATTGTTTACCCACCTGAGTAGCACGCTTACTCACTGCCTCCCTTGGCTGGGGGGATGGGGCTCCTGCCTGTGGCTCTCAGGTGGATCACCACACCACACTATTCTTCCTTCCTCTCCGTAGATCACACCAGCCTCCTAGTCAGTTCTGAGGAGAGAACCTGGATATCTTGGTTGCTGGTGAGGATTCACTCGCTTATTATGGTTCTTTTTGATGGGAACCTCTAAACGCCACTGTTTCTAGTTGGCCATCTTCGCCCCAACCTCTATTAATGCTGTTTCTACAACCCCAAGCTCCACATGAAGGGCTGCACCAGTGTTGAGGGTGGTGATGGGGAGGTTTGCGTTTCAAAAAGGCCATTCTGTCTGGTATATGGTGTATCATCTGATAGGAGCACGTGGACACCAGGAGGCCAATCTTTCTCATGTCCACACTAGGGCAGGGCTGTGAGTTTCTCTATTCTGATTTATATCTACTTCCAGGATGTTCCCGCATGTTCATTTATGTCTGAGTTCAATTGTCTGTTAAAAAAAGTGAGAACAGTGCAATTTGCCTCAAACAATGCATTTTCCTAAAAAACAGGACCAGCCCTGTTGGAGACTCTTGTATTTTAATTATGCTTAGCAGGTACATTTTTAAAGAGTCTCAAGTAGGAGTCTGATGGGCAAGCATGCACCTTTCTTCTTCAAAACTGCTACCAAATTAACATTTAACTTTAAAGGAGGTTGCTTTCTCTTCCACAGTGCAGTTTCACATCTCAGCATAGCTGGATTGATTCTCAGATACAAGGAAATAGAGAGAACTACAGCAGTAAAGAGTGATTTCAGCCAGCTTCTAGAAGGTCTTGAATGCTAGGTCAGGGTGTCTAGACTGTATCCAATAGTCAAAGAAAGACCACTAAGTATTTTTGTGTTAGCTTAGCTTGCGATAAGCTTGAGTAAAGAATATTTTTCTCCAGTGACTGTAATCTGGTTTGTCTCTCTCTTTCTGTTTCTGTGTATATGTATGTGTATGTGTATATGTGTGTGTGTATGTATATTTAAACATACATATATACTAGGTATAAAATTGTATGCATTGCTTATTTTTTTCTCGAACATAACTCTTATACAGGTTAATTGAAGAAAATATAGGGCATAGATTAAATATAAAGAATATAAAAATCACATATAATCTCATAATAGAAACTTTACCATGCTAAAACATTTTCTTTTAAAACCCCAGTAAATACATATAATATTGTATCAGACTCACTCTACAGATGTATTAACATCCATTAAGTTAATAAGCCTCTGCTGTAATTAATTCTAGAATACATAACACAGTGGTGACTAAATAAGAAACAGCTGGATCTCAAGTCAGCTTTGCAGTGTAGTTTGTAATTTTTCAAAACCACTTATGTAGCACTAACCATGAGCCAGCACTGTTCTCAGTGTATTTAAAATGTTAACTCATTTAATACTCATAACAACTGTATGGGACAGATACTAATATTAATTTTCTTTTTAGAGATGAAGAAACTGAGGGCTGAGAGAGTTTAAGTAATTTATTCAAGTTCACTGTTTAGAGAGCTCAAATTTGTAAATTTTAAAAAATTGTCTCTACTTGTGGCCTCCTATTAAGGATGATGTGGTAGGTAGGATAGTATAGTAGCTTCCCACCCACGTCCTAGTTCCCTATACCGGTGAATATGTCATCTGAAGAATACATTACCTGGCAGAAAGGACTTCTCAGATGTGATTAATTTAAACATCTTAAAATGGGAAGATGATGTTGGGTTATCCAGGTAGACCCAGTGAAATCCCAAGAGTCCTTATAAAAGAGACACATGGCCAGGCGCAGTGCCTCACGCCTATAATGCCAGCACTTTGGGAGGCCGAGGTGGGCGGATCACGATGTCAGGAGATCGAGACCATCCTGGCTAACACGGTGAAACCCCCTCTCTACTAAAAATATTAAAAAAAAAAAAATTAGCCGGGTGAGGTGGCGGGCACCTGTAGTCCCAGCTACTCTGGAGGCTGAGGCAGGAGAATGGCATGAACCAGGGAGGCGGAGCTTGCAGTGAGCCGAGATGGCGCCACTGCACTCCAGCCTGGGCAACGGAGCAAGACTCCATCTTAAAAAAAAAAAAAAAAAAAAAAAAAAGAGAGACACAGGAGGGTCAAGGTCAGAGAAAAGGAAATGTGATGATGGTGGCAGAGATTGGAGTGATTTGTTGTCATGAACCAAGGAATGGAGGTAGCCTCTGGAAAACATATAAGGAAAGGAAACAGGTTCTCCCCCTAGTTCCTCTAGAATGAATGGCAGCTCTATTGAGTCTTGGAAGAACTTTTCTCAGGTTTCAGACTTCCAGAACATTAAGATAATAAAACTGTGCTGTCTTCAGCCACTAAGTGTGTGATAATTTATTATAATAGCAATAGGAAAATAATACAAATGGCATCTGGAATGTATACCTCTTAACGTCTTTTAAGTGTCAATCAGGGGTGCTCTTCCCCAACCAGGTGAATCTCACAGGTGCTACATAAATCATATTTTAAATGAGAGGATCTCAAATATCTCCTCCACCTCATCTGGTACCAAACCATATATTTATAAATAAATAAATAAACACACACTGTTTATTTGTTATATGCATGCTCTCTCTCTATATATACAAACATATATATAAATGTATATGTATATAAATATTAAGGATGGTGTGGCATGTAGAATAGTAGTTTCACACCAAAGATGTCCAGGTTCTAGTCCCCTATACCTGTGAATACATTACCCGAGTAATACATTACCTAGCAGAAAGGATTTCTCAGATGTGATTAAGGATCTTAAAATGGGAAGATGACCCTGGGTTTTATATATATATGTGTGTGTGTGTGTGTGCATATATATATGTATATACATACATATACATATATATACACACACACGCATATATACACACACACGTAACAAATAATGCATCAAAAGTCAGCAACGTGTGTATGTATATATTTATTAAATATATTTATCTATAATTACATTAAGTATATAAATATATAGTAAATATATTTATCTATTTAAATATATGCATTTATTTAACATCATGTACCAAGACCTTTCCCGATGTCTTTGTGTCTTAGGAGGTGCTCCTAAGGCCCAGAAAATCCACTGCCACCTGTTGATGCAGCACAAGGTGAGAGCTGTGGAACTGGTGGAAAAAAAAACTTGCCAAAAGAGTCTTTAGCAGCTGGGAGTGGGAGTGGCTGTTGGAGACCCACTTCCTGCCATGATGGGGAAGGCACATGTGTCCTCTGGGCCAGGCAAGGCAGCAGCCATCAGGTATCTTGAAAGGGACTGTGCACAAAACTGCCTGCAGGGTGAGGAAACCTAAAGGAGACAGTCTGTGTGAGGTAGAAGGATGGCTGAGGTGTGGTCATAAATATTCAGCCAGAGGGATATTGAAATCAGAGCTCATCAAATTAGAGGGCCTTGCTGTGGTGGAGCTGGAGTTGTGAATTCTCAATAACCCCAGAGACACCTCACAAAGGAAAGAGACAGTCTTTGAACATCTACCACATCCACTCCAATGTCAGCTTTAAATTGTTCTGGTTAACAGTGCTGCCTCTCCCTATACCACCCTGTGAACACTTTTAAAAGGCACATCCTCCTGGTAGAGGCAGCCAAGAACTTGGTGACAAAGTGACAGTATTGTGATAATTTACAAACATGCCCGTTCTCCCAAATGATTGAAGGTCCTCCCTTGAGTGTATAGCTTCCCTAGCACAGTGAGCTAGATATCTTGCTACATTGACTGGGTACACTTGCATGGCATGTAACTTACACAACTGTAGGTGGTAGCCCTACAAGAGAAGTAAGACATCCTTTGTTTCTTCCTCTCTCACCTCACCCTGACCATTCTGGGAGGACTCAAATAGTCATAATAAGTGGGGAAAGAGAAATAAGAGTATAGTGGGAAAATACTTAGGAGACTGATGACAAGTCTCTTTACCTCTCTCTACGATTTCTAATTGTGCCAGGCCAGAGCTTGGGAGAGGAAGATGTTTGTTTGTTTGTTTGTTTTATTATATATATTTAAAGTATACAATATGAGGTTTTGCTACACTTAACTTGATATACATGAACATAGTAAAGTGAGTACTAGGGTCAAGCAAATTAACAAAACCACCTCATATAACTACCTTTCTCTTTTTCTTTTATTTTTTGAAGGTAGGAGTACTTAAAATCTACTTTCTTGGCAAATTAACAGTATATAAAACAATCATATTAACAGTAGTCCCCATGTTGTACATTAGATCTCTAGACTTATTAATTCTACATAAGTGTAACTGTATACTCTTTGACCTATAATGTATCATTTTCCCCTGCCATACCCACCCTGGTAGCCACTACTTTACTCTCTATTTCTATGTATCCAGTTTTAAGATTTCACATATAAGTGAGATGATGCATCATGTATTTATCTTTATGTGTTTGGATTATTTCACTTAGTATGATTTATCCATGTTTTCACAAGTAACAGGACTACCATATGACCCAGCAGTCCCATTTCTGGGTATATACCCAAAGGAAATGCAATCACAATCTTATAAATGTATCTCCATTCCCAGGTTCACTGGAGCATTATCTACAATAGCCAAGATACAGAAACAATCAAAGTGTCCATCCATAGATGAGTGGATAAAAGCTTGTTATATATATTATATATTATATATCGTTATATGTAACATATACTATATATGTAATACACATGGGAAAAGTTGCTTTTTAAAAAACATTGACTGAGATTGACTTTAGTTTTACAATAAGCTGAACATTTTAGTACCTGGAAAACAAGATTGTGTTTTCCCAAGGAGGACCAGAGAAAGTAAGGAAATCTGCCTAAGATGTAAACCAGGAATATGGGAAAATTTAGTATATAGAGTAAGTTAAAGAGATAATCATTGAAAAGAAAAGTTATTTTCTACTTATACCTATAGACCCATACATTCAATAAACCAGTTTAAAATATTGTAATATAATACTTGTTAAACATATTATAAAGAGCTCCATCAGAAACTACAATGTGTTGGAGAGCAGGTGGGAAGAGGGGTACTTAATTGCTGAGTCTACAGGTCTCTTGTTTCTACTTCAGCCATAGTAGTCGCCTATTATCAGTTTTATTGATTGGACTTCTTTGCAAAATTTCACTTAAATGAAAATTTTCACAGCCACAAATTATTGAATATCATAGTTTAAGATGCAATATTTAACACTGCAGATAGTAACGGACATCTTTTATTGTAGTTGACTGTGTACACAGTGAACAGTCCCTATTGGACTGAACGATTCTTTTAACAGTAGCAACTTTATTTGTCTTTCTTTTTTTATTATTATTTTTTGGGGGTGATGGAGTCTCACTGTCGCCCAGGCTGGAGTGCAGTGGCGCAATCTCAGCTCACTGCAAGCTCTGCCTCATTCTCCTGCCTCAGCTTCCCGAGTAGCTAGGACTACAGGCGCCCACCACCATGCCCAGCTAATTTTTGGTATTTTTAGTAGAGATGGGGTTTCACCGTGTTAGCCAGGATGGTCTCGATCTCCTGACCTCGTGATCCGCTTGCCTTGGCCTCCCAGAGTGCTGGGATTACAGGCGTGAGCCACCGCACCTGGCCTATTTGTCTTTCTATCTGCAAGAGTGCATAGAACACAGGGGGTCTCTATTTTGCACACCAAATGAATCAATGATTCTACTCTTACATGCCACATCGGAGTTACAAACCCAACAACAATTTACTTTTTGTCTTCAGGAAATGATGAGATTCCACCTTGATAGTAAAATGGACCATATTTTAAACCTTATATTTAATTGCACAAAACACCGCTTTAATCCATAGTGCTTTTAGATATAGCATTTGATCATATGAAGGCAAGCAGCCTAGGCAATGATAACTCATAATGACTCCAAGTGCCTCCTAGTACTAAGTGTCACTTGTAGCAGGAAATTGGTGATTTTCAGTTGACATGAAGTGGAAAATTATTTCATGTCAATTGATGCTAGATGGTTCCATTTTTATTAAGCAGATGCAAAATGGGTTGGTGTGCAGGAAGCATTTAGTGCTAAGTGAGCTGACATCGATTTGGCTGTAGGGTCAGAGGTTCAAGAGGAATGTGGGAACTGGAAATGCCAGGGAAGACCAAAGTTGTCACATCGGATGAAGCCAGCATGCCTGTCTTTAACGTCTAATTCCTGTGGGATGCCTGGGTGGAAAGGAATCAAGAAGCTCAGCCCCCAAGCTGCTTATGGAATGTTGTCGAAAGCAGGTGTGGAATTTTGTTCTTGTAATTACTTTCCCTGCAAATTCTTGTACCACTGTGTAATCTGGTCTGGGGTTTGCCACTAACCCACTCCATGACTGTGTGCCAATTGTTACTCCTCTCTGTGCCTGTATTCTCATCTGTGCAATATAGGGGTATAAATTTATCCTTTTAGTGTATTGAATTTTTATGTAAAATGTGCTTTGTTCTCAACTGATATCTTTTTAAATACTCACTGAAAATCCTGAGAAGTAGATCCTATACTTACTGTTTTATAGATGAGAAAACTGTGGTTCAGAGAGACAAACTGATTTGAGTCAATGTCACATGGCTAATAAGGGAAGGAACAAGTTTCTAAATCTATGAGATTCCAGATGCATCATTCTACTCTTGTGAAATACCTGCATTCACACTTAAGCTATATGTATTTTTGTCGTGGGAAAAATATGAGGTTAGAAATCTTCCTCCTGGATTCAAATTTAAACTCAATTACCTATACTGTTCTCCCATCACAGACAAAGCATTCCAAATTTTTTGGCCTCTGCTTTCTTAATTGTGCTAGAGAGAATAATATCCCCTACATATATCTATGATCTAATACCCATAACTTGTGCATGTATTACCTTACATTGAAAAAAAAGACTTGACCTATGTGATTAAGGTTGAAGACTTTGAGCTGGAGTGATTATCCTGGCTTATCTGGATAGGCCCAGTCTAATCACATGAATTTCTAAAAGTAAACAAGGAAGGCAGAACAGTGGGCCAGAGAAACAGAAGGACAGAAGGAGAGTCAGGAGAGATGGCAGTGTGAAAAGGCTTGACACCTTGTTGCTGATTCTGAGATATAGGGGCCTCTAGAGGTTGAGTGGTTTCTGGTTGATAACAGGTAAATGGAGACCATAGTGCTGCAACCACATGAAACTGAATTGAATTCTTCCCTACAATCCCCAAAAAGTAGCACAGCCTTCCAGTACCTTGATTTTAACCTTGTGAGACTCACGCCAAACTGCTGACCTATAGGCTGTAAAATAATAAATATGAGCTATTTTAAGGCTCTAAATTTAAGGCAGCTTGTTATGACAGCAATAGAAAACTAATGCATCAACTCTAAAGTGAAAATAGCAAACTAGACAGTGTCAGGAAAGATAGACCAGAACCCTGCTTATAGAGGAGGAGAATTGCAAGAACATCCTGAGATACTAAAACTTAAGGTGACATGGGTTTGAGAGTTCCTTGAAGCTTACTCTATAAGTACACTTGCTGCTTGGCAAAGTCTTAAAAAGGACATCATACATTATTTTTGGAACTGATATAAAAGAAAAAAAATTCAGAAATAAACTTGAGATCTCTGGCTAAACACAAATTAATTGTAACAAGTAATCTCTAAATTACTTACAATCTATCCTAGTCCCTCGGGTTGTGACATTGAAGTCTGAACTGAATTATGCTGGATGAGGTTGCCAGACTTGGAAAAATCCAAATACTAATGAATTCAATCTTATTCATGGGGAAAAAAGAAAATTATCTCTAGTTTGAGGAAGAAATAAATAACCTGTAGGCTCTATTATTATCCTTAAATAAACTACCCCTAGCTGTAATTTTTTGTTGGCTTTGAACCCAAATGTCTAAGGATCTGAGCAGGCTAGTGGATCTCTCTAGAGAGAAGATAGTGTTGCTGTTACAGAGAGTGATGTGCGGTGGTCTAAGCTCAGACATTGAGAGCCCACTGGACCCTGGCTTGACCTTGTTAGTGCTCTTTCTTTTCCCACCGGGTTCCCTTTGTTTTTACATTTTTCTCCACATTCTCTACCGGTAAACCCTACTCATCCTTCAGGAGTCAATTCAAGTGGTACCCCTCTTTGTAGCTTATCAAGTATCATATAAATCCTCCTCACTCTCCAATTCTGTCTCTAGCCCAAATCTCCTCTCTGGGAGCCAAATTTATAGACTCAACATTCTGTTTGCCATCTGCTCTTGGAAGTTGCAAAATGTATGTGTCTAAAACGGAAATGCTGACTCTTATTCCACCCCAAATATATCCTGCTCCCAATCTCTGCCATTTCAGCAAATGGGAAACAAAAGCAACTCAATTGCTAAGGTCAAAATCCTTGAGACATTCTTCATTCTATCTTTTTATTCACTACCTGTAATCAATCTATTAGTAAGTCATAATAATTCCCCCATTCAGTATCTACCCCAAATCATCTGAATTTCTAATGTCACCACCATAGCCCGACTCACCATCATTTTTCATGTGGAGGACTTGGTTAGTCTCTTAGTTCTACCACCCCCCCACGGTCTAAAGTCCACTGTAATCTATTGTTTACACAAAAGACAGAGATCTCTTAAAGGTATAATTCATGTCCTGTTACTCTTCTGCATAAATCTCTATAGATGAATAAACCCCACCAAGCAAAATTAAGTGATTCCTTTGTTTCTTCTATAAAACTCCTTTTATTGATCATCCAGCCTTTGTGTAAAAATTTGTCTCTTTCAATTCCATTGCAATTTCTACCATTCATTTGAGTTAGACTTTAGAGACTGTACAGAGCCAGCTTAATCTTTCTTCCAAATGACAGATTTTCACAGCCCAGTTGTATATCCTTTCACTTCTACACCTTGACTTTCAAAGTTAGTATATCTAGCTTAGTGAAAACCAGACTTGAGGGGGAGGGCTTATTGTATAGATAAGGAATCTAACAAACTTGAGTAGAATGGTGTACCCAGGGTCAAGCAAAGAGGTAGTACCACACCAGAACTGGAAACCAGACCTTCTGACTCCCAGTCCAGTGCTCTCTCTACCCATCTCACCAATTCCTGGCCATAAAGGCATCAGGCAATGGAGTCTTCATCTTAGTAAATGACTTCACCCCTTAGTTCTAAGAGGGCCACATGTCATTTCCTTCACCAAACACCCAATTCTGTACCATTTTCCATTCCAATTAGACACTGTCTGGAAAAACATGAAAGAGTGGAATGTTTTTACATAAGACCAGAACTCCTAGTTGGTCAAGGAGAATGTGTCCAAAGCACTTACGTTGTCTGGAAAACACACGTAGGTGCTCAAATGTGTGTATGTTTTCATGGGAAAAAAAGGAAGGCTTTGGAGTTTGGTTTTGGTACAATGGAGATTTTTTCCAAAAAGTATACGGAAGGTGATCATCTATGAAATATCAAAATTAGCTCCAAAAAGAAACCTGCCTCATAAGGTCATTGATAATGAGAGGTACTAATTTCCTGTGATTCTTAATGATCGCATGATGAAGTTTCCTAACAAGGAAACCTGTTACTCAGGTTCTGACAGGACACTCATCAATAACTGATGTATGTCAACCCCACATGAGCCTACTTTTGTGCCATTCCAGAGTTGAAGACTCCTACATCATGGATTGGCCGTAGAAATGGTAAATAAGGAGAGGGCTTAAGAAACACAAAGTAGCAGTAAAAATCATGCTCCTGTGGTATATGTGTTCATACCTCAGCCACTAGAAGAATAAAGAATTAGACTGGAAACCCAGTGAGAAGCCCCAAGTTTTGCTCCGGCTTTCCACAAGCAAGTGACTCAAACTCTGTGCTTCAGATTCCTCATTTCTAAAATGAGTAGCTCAAATCATACCAGAACTCCCCAGAGCATATCCCATGGAACATCATTTCTCAAGATGCTGAATTAAGGAATCTGTGTTAAAATGAATTCAGTTGATGTTGCAACACACATCATGCTTTATGATTCATAGTGCATATTAGCTATCAAAAGTTTGGATTGGCCCTTTAGCAATGAAATTCATGTTTTCATGGAATCACTTAAAAGCATTCTATAGAAACAAGGACCTAAACAATTGCTTTGGGGAAACCGGATGGAATACTTTCAGACACTAACTTTGGGATTTAGTCTATGGTCCTGTAGAGAGTACACCGTGCTTAGAGACTTGTAGTTACAGATAATTATCTCTCATTTGGCATTGGCCCTTATTCAGAATTTTTTCTCTTACCCTACTTTCCATGCTTAGCTAATTGTCACATACATTCACTTCCTATATTTGTGTTAATCAGAACCCTTCTAGTCTCTAGTTATAGAAGCCTAACTAAAAATACCAAAATAAAATAATGGGTTGGGAATGAGTATTTCAGCCTATGATATCTGAAAAATTCAAGAATAATGTAGTATAATTGATTGTCACCAAAGATGGGCTCCAGGAACTCCTCTATCCTCTGAAACTGAGGAGAGCAAAGATCACCTGGTGACCATCAAGCAGACCATCCAAAGGCAAATTTCTTATCTGAGGAATTTAGAAATAATTAGTCTTCCCTATTATTTAAAGCAGGCATCTGGTTCCAGATTTATTCCCCAAAAATGTGTAATGAACTGGGATTTCTATACATCTCTGGAATGCACGCATGTTGAAACTCATTGTGTAACCCTTGCTGACATGAAGGCACCAAAATGTCTACAAATGTAATCATTTACATGACCTATGTGGCTAATATGGTCTAAATTATCCCAAGCTCCCACTTCAAGGTCCATAAATACCCCTCAGGAAAAAAATCCACCATCACACACTCAGTGCTCTCTTCCTGAGGCATCCCGCTGCACTCTTCTGCAGTGTTCTTTCTTTCTAAGAAAACTTTCCTTTTTCAAACCTATACTATTGTTGTCATATAATTCTTACCAACCCGTAAGATGCACACTTTCCAGTGCTGGGGCTCTGACACCTCGCCTGGCAGAAACTTCAGAACACTTTGTATCAGAAAGTGGAATCTAATTCCCCTATCCTTGAATCTGGCTAAAACTTGTAAGCTTCTTTGGCCAACAAAATGTAGCAGACGTGATGTTGAAGGAGTCTGGGCCTGTCCCTTAAGACATTTAATTGCTTCCTTTCCTGCTCTTTTGCTCATTTGCTATGTAAATGAGCCTGAGCTGACTACTGGGCTGCTGAATGATAAGAGAAAAATGGGTATGAGGAGAGAGAAGAAGAGAGAGAAGGAAAGAGAGGTCAGAAGATGAGAACTGAGGTTCTGTAGTAAACAGCCAGCTCTGGGGCCCCAGATGCTTAAGTGTTTCCCCTGGAATGTTATAGCCTCGGCCAAGCTCCTAACTGAATGAAGCTCCCTGATTTATTGACTCCAGTCAACACCATATGCAGCAGAAGAACCACAACGTGATCCCAAAATTATAAGAAAATGGTTTTTTAAAAAGTTGTTGTTTTAAGTCCTTAAGTGTTGAGAGAAATGGTAGATAGGGCTAAACTACCGGAAAAAAGAAAAGAAAAAGAAAAAAAGAGATTAGTGTGAACATGACAAAAATATAAAATACATGGCACTGGCTTTGGGACCAGGCTGCAAGCAGAGGCCAGAGGGTGATGAAACTCTTAGTGGAGGATGGTAGGGAAGTGTGGAAATTGCTTTGGAGGCTGCAGGAAGGGTGATGGGTCTTATGAGTGGAAACATTATTACCTAGAGTAAAATTGAAATTTTAAGAAAAAATTGACCCAATGAACTTGTGAATCTTGCTGAGATTTTCAGGAAGAATATTGACAGTATTAATTGGGTCTTTTGTCTGCCTATTATGAGAATGGAGATTCAGTTAAGAAAGAGATGTTCATTTCCCAATCAGAATTTAGAGAAAATACTTCCAGCCTAGGATTTACAGGACTGCAAAATAGAACTGTATCTAATTCTCAGTTAGTCCCACTGGCATATGACTAGAAAGTAAGACATGTCCTTGGGGTAGATGTAATAACCTGGATACTTCCAGCGAAACGTGAGGATGGGATCAAGGTCAAATCTAAGGTGTGCTTTTATCACCCATTATTAAGACATCAGACATTTTTAAGTTGTTACATTTAAATCTTTCTCAGATAGTCCATAGAGCTAAAAATCTTTAAGGGTATTGTTCATAGCAACTTGATTCTGAGTCCGAAGTGAAGAGAGTTAGAATTTGAAGAGATAATACAGGTGTGAGAGTATCTCAAGTCAATTATAACTTGGTATGTAGCGACCCCACAAAGTTTTTTTATTGTTATTTTTAGTGTGGTTATTCTGATATCTTTTTAAAAACTAGTTCTACTGATGTATTTTATGCCAAAAAATACATCAATTACAAGTATACAGTTTTTTGAGTTTTGGCAAGTATCTGCAATCATGTAACCACCACCAAAGTCAAGAAATATTGGTTAGAAGTGGTGGCTCACTCCTGGAATCCCAGCATTTTGGGAGGCCGAGGTAGGCAGATGACCTGAGGTCAGGAGTTCAAGACCAGCGTGACCAACATGGCAAAACCCATCTCTACTAAAAATACAAAAATTAGCCTGGTGTGGTGGCACACGCCTGTAATCCCAGCTACTCAGGAGGCTGAGGTACCAAAGTCACCTGCACCTGGGGACACAGAGGCACAAGAATCACTTGAACCAGGAGGCAGAAGTTGCAGTGAGCAGAGACCTCAACATTGTACTCCAACCTGGGCTACAGAGCAACAACAACAAAAAAATATATAGAACATTTTATTGCTCTCTTGCAATCTCCTCTGCCAGGCAAAGATTCATAACAATTATCAATTTGCTATCTGTTACTATAGTTTTAATTTTTCTAGAATTCTTAGCAATATAATTATATAGTATGGATGAATTTTTGCCTGCCTACTTGCCCTTAGAATAAACTTTTTGAAATTTGTCAGTGTAAACATATCAATAGTTCATTTCTTTTAATGGCTGATTAGTATTTGTTTGGTATGAGTATAACATAATTTATTTATTCATTTATCAGTTGATACGTATTTTGGTTGCTTCCTACATTTAACTATTAAGGAAAACAACTGCTTTGAACATTCTAGTACAGGTTTTATTGTGAACATAGGTTTCTACCTTTCTTGCATAAATACCTAGGAATTGGATTGCTAGATTATATAGTGAATATTTATTTAATTTTATAAGAAAACATCAAGCTACTTTCCAAAGTAGCTTACAATTTTGCATTCCCACAGCAATGATTGAGAGTTCCAATTGTTCTACAGTCTCATCAACACTTGGGATGGTCAAACCAATGATATCCATTTGGGTATGTATGCAGTGGTATCTTCTGGTTTTGATATGCATTTGTCTAATGGCTAAGGATATTGCACATCTTTTCATGTGCCTTGGCCATAACATTTTTTTTTAATTGGAGTTTTGTTTTCTTGTTATTAAGCCTTAAGTATATATATACATATATATGTGTGTGTATATATATGTATACATGCATACATATATAATATAAACCCTTAATCAGATGTGACTTACCTTCATTATTTCTTAACAATGTCCTTCAAGGAACAAAACTTTTAACTTTGGTAAAATACATCTTATACATTTTGAAGTTTTTGGTTCATGATTATGCACCCTTTCTAAGAAATATTTGTCTAAACCAGTAAAACGAAGATTTTTCTCACTATAGTCAGCAAAATAGTATGTTACTGGCATAAAAATAGGCACATAGACCAATGGAATAGAATAGAGAACGCTGAGCCAAATTAATAATAAGCCAAATTATTACAGCCAATTGAACTTTGACAAAACAAATAAAAACATACAGTGGGGAAAGGACTTCCCATTCAACAAATAGTGCTGGGATCACTGGCAAGCCACATGTAGAGCAATGAAACTGGATTATCTCCCACCTTATGCAAAAATCAACTCAAGACACATCAAAAACTTAAATCTAAGACCTGAACCATAAAAACTTCTAGAAGATAACATCAGAAAAACCCTTCTAGACATTGGCTTAGGAAAAGACTTTGTGACCAGGAACCCAAAAGCAAATGCAATGAAAAACAAAGATGGAACTTAATTAAACTAAAAAGCTTCTGTACAGAAACGAAAGAAAAAATCAGTAAACGGACAACCCACAGAATGGGAGAAAATCTTTGCAAAATATGCATCTGACAAAGGGCTAATATTCAGAATCTATGAGAAACTCAAACAAATCAGCAAGAACAATACAAACAATGCCAACAAAAAGCGGGCTAAGGTTATGAATAGACAATTCACTAAAGAAGATGTACAAATGGCCAACAAACATATGAAAACAAAAAAGTTCAGCATCGCTAATAATCAGGCAAATGCAAATCAAAACAACAAGGCAATACCACCTTACTCCTGCAAGAATATTTTTTTAAATTATTATTCTTCTTTAAGTTCTAGGGTACACGTGCACAAAGTGTAGATTTGTTACATATGTATACATGTTCCGTGTTGGTTTGCTGCCCAAATTAACTCGCCATTTACATTAGGTATTCCTCCTAATGCTATCCCTCCCCCATCTCCCCATCCCACAGTAGGCCCCGATGAATGATGTTCCTCACCCTGTGTCCAAGTGTCCTCATTGTTCAATTCCCAGCTACGAGTGAGAACATGCAGTGTTTGGTTTTCTGTCCTTGCGATAGTTTGCTCAGAATGATGGTTTCCAGCTTCATCCATGTTGCTACAAAGGACATGAACTCATCCTTTTTTGTGACTGCGTAGTACTCTATGGTGTATATGTGCCACATTTTCTTAATCCAGCCTATCACTGATGGACATTTGGGTTGGTTCCAAGTCTTTGCTATTGTGAATAGTGCCACAATAAACATACGTGTGCATGTGTCTTTGTAGCAGCATGATTTATAATCATTTGGGTATATACCCAGCAATGGGATTGCTGGGTCAAATGGCATTTCTAGTTCTAGATCCTTGAGGAAATGCTGCACTGTCTTCCACAGTGGTTGAACTAGTTTCACTCGCACCAACAGCGTAAAAGCGTTCCTATTTCTCCACATCCTCTGCAGCACCTGCTGTTTTCTGATTTTTTAACAATCGCCATTCTAACTCATGTGAGATGGTATCTCATTGTGGTTTTGACTTGCATTTCTCTGATGACCAGTGATGATGGACACTTTTTCATGTGTCTGTTGGCTGCATAAATGTCTTCTTTTGAAAAGTGTCTGTTCATATCCTTTGCCCACTATTTGATAGGGTTGTTTGATTTTTTTCTTGTAAATTTGTTTAAGTTCTTTGTAGATTCTGGATATTAGTCCTTTGTCAGACGGGTAGATTGCAAAAATTTTCTTCCATTCTTAGGTTGCCTGTTCACTCTGATGGCAGTTTCTTTTACTGTGCAGACGCTCTTTAGTTTAATTAGATCCCATTTGCCTATTTTGGCTTTTGTTGCCATTGCTTTTGGTGTTTTAGTCATAAAGTCCTTGCTCCTGCCTATCCTGAATGATATTGCCTAGATTTTCTTCTAGGGTTTTATGATTTTAGGTCTAACATTTAAGTCTTTAATCCACCTTAAATTAATTTTTGTATAAAGTGTAAGGAAGCGATCCAGTTTCAGCTTTCTACATATGGCTAGCCAATTTTCCCAGCACCATTTATTAAATAAGGAATTCTTTCCCCATTTCTTGTTTTTGTCAGATTTGTCAAAGATCATATGGTTGTAGATGTGTGGTATTATTTCTGAGGGCTCTGTTCTGTTCCATTGGTCTATATCTCTGCTTTGGTACCAGTACCATGCTGTTTTGGTTACTGTAGGCTAGCAGTATAGTTTGAAGTCAGGTAGTGTGATACCTCCAGCTTTGTTCTTTTTACTTAGGATTGTCATGGCAATGTGGGCTCTTTTTTGGTTCTATATGAACTTTAGAGTAGTTTTTTCCAATTCTGTGAAGAAACTCATTGGTAGCTTGATGGGGATGGCATGGAATCTATAAATTACCTTGGGCAGTATGGTCATTTTCACAATATTGATTCTTCCTACCCATGAGCATGAAATGTTCTTCCATTTGTTTGTGTCTTCTTTTATTTGATTGAGAAGTGGTTTGTAGTTCTCCTTGAAGAGGTCCTTCACATCCCTTGTAAGTTGGATTCCTAGGTATTTTTATTCCCTTTGTAGCAATTGTGAATGGGAGCTCACTCATGAAAAAATAACTGAGATCAGAGCAGAACTGAAGGAGACAAGACACAAAAAACCCTTGAAAAAAATCAATGAATCCAGGAACTGGTTTTTTGAAAAGATCAACAAAATTGATATACCACTAGCAAGACTAATAAAGAAGAAAAGAGAGAAGAATCAAATAGACGCAATAAAAAATGATAAAGGGGATATCACCACGATCCCACAGAAATACAAACTACCATCAGAGAATACTATAAACACCTCTATGCAAATAAACTAGAAAATCTAGAAGAAATGGATAAATTCCTGGACACATGCACCCGAAATTGAGGCAATAATTAATATCCTACCAATCAAAACCAATCCAGAACCAGACGGATTCACAGCCAATTTCTACCAGAGATACAAAAAGTAGCTGGTACCGTTCTTTCTGAAACTATTCCAATCAATAGAAAAAGAGGGAATCCTCCCTAACTCATTTTATGAGGTCAGTGTCATCCTGATACCAAAACCTGGCAGAGACACAACCAAAAAAAGAATTTTAGACCAACATCCCTGATGAACATCAATGCGAAAATCCTCAGTAAAATACTGGCAAACTGAATCCAGCAGCACATCAAAAAGCTTATCCACCATGATCAAGTGGGCTTCATCCCTGGGATGCAAGGCTGGTTCATCATATGCAAATCAATAAACATAATCCATTACATAAATAGAACCAAAGACGAAAACCACATGATTATCTCAATAGATGCAGAAAAGGCCTTTGAACAAAATTCAACAGCCCTTCATACTAAAAACTCTCGATAAACCAGGTATTGATGGAACGTATCTCAAAATAATAAGAGCTATTTATGACAATCCCACAGCCAGTATCATACTGAATGGGCAAAAACTGTAAGCATTCCCTTTGAAAACTGGCACAAGACAGGGATGCCCTCTCTCACCACTCCTATTCAACATAGTGTTGGAAGTTCTGGTCAGGATAGTCAGGCAAAATAAATAAATAAATGGTATTCAATTAGGAAAAGAGGAAGTCAAATTGTCCCTGTTTGCAGATGACATGATTGTATATTTAGAAAACCCCATCTTCTCAGCCCCAAATCTCCTTAAGCTGATAAGCAACTTCAGCAAAGAGGATACAAAATCAATGTGCACAAATCACAAGCATTCTTATACACCAATAACAGGCATACAGAGTGCAAGAACTTTTAAATAAAAAAATAAAAAATAATAGATGTTGGTATGGATGTGGTGAAAAGGGAACACTTTTATACTGGTGGTGGGAATGTAAACTAGTACAATCACTATGGAAAACAGTGTGGAGATTCCTTAAAGAACTAAAAGTAGATCTACCATTTGATCTAGCAATCCCACTCTTGGGTATCTACCCAGAGGAAAAGAAGTCATTATTTGAAAAAGACACTTGCACATGCATGTTTATAGCCCTAGAGTTTGCAATTACAAAAATATGGACTCAGTCCAAATGCCCATCAATCAATGAGTAGATAAAGAAAATGTGATATATATACACTAATGAAATAATGACATATTCAGTAACCTGGATGGAACTAGAGACCATTATTCTAAGTATAGAATCTCAGGAATAAAAAACCGAACATCATATGCTCTCACTTATAAGTGGGAGCTAAGCTATGAGGATACAAAGGCATAAATATGATACAATAAGCTGTGAGGACTCAGGAGAAAGGGTGGGAGTGGGTGAGGGATAAAAGTCTACACATTGAGTAGAGTGTACACTGCTCAGGTGAGGGGTGCACCAAAATCTCAGAAATTGCCACTAAAGAACTTATCCATGTAACCAAACACCACCTGTTGCCCAAAATCTTATTGATATAAAAAATTAAAATTAAAAAAACTAAATGGTAGTCCCTCTGATCCATGCATAGACAATTGAGAGTTTAAATAGAGCACATCATCTAATGACATAAATCTATTTTTAATAGATTAAACTATTAAAAAAGAGATTTTTTCTCTTATGATTTTTATGAGTTTTATAGCTTTAGCTTTAAAGCTAAATGTTTAAAAGATTTAGCTATATAATGCACTTCCAGTTAATTTTTATACATAATGTGAGATAAGGGTTAATTTTTTCAGTAGATTTCCAGTTTCTCCACTATTTGTTGAAAAGACAAATATACAACCATTCAATTACTTTGACATCCTTCTTAAAAATAAACTGATCACATATAAACATGTCTATTTCTAGAGTTTCAATTTCATTGTAATAATCTATATATTTTTCTTATCCTAAACCACACCTTCTAGTAAGTCTTGAAAACAAGTCGGGTAAGATATCCAGTTGTGTTGTTGTTTGTTTCAATAACATTTTTGACTATTCCATGTTACTTACATTTCCACATACGTTTTATTATCAGCATGTCTATTTCTACAGCAACTCCTGCTAGGATTTTGTTTGGGATTGTTTTGAATCTATTTGATAAGAATTGTTGAAATATTTTCTTAATGAATTGTGTTTTCTCCTCATGAACATGGCATATCTCTCTATTTACTTAGGTCTTCTTTAATTTCTTTCAGCAGTTTTGTAGATTTTGAAGTACATTCCTTGTACAAATGTTTTTAAATGTGTCCCTTAGGTATTTCATAATTTTGATGCAATTGTAAATGGTACTTAAAATTTTTAGTTTTAGTTATTTTGTTAATATAAACAAATAAGATTATTTTAAAAAAAGAGTTTTTGAAGGTGAAATTCAAATAACACAAAATTAACTACTTTAAAATGAATAATTCAATTGCCTATAGTATATGCATGAAGTCATGCAACTATCACTTCCATCAAGTTCAAAAATATTTCCATCATTCCAAAGTAAAATCCTTACTCATTAATCAGTTTTACCCCATTTCCTCCCTCCTCCATGCCCTGGCAACCACCAATATGCTTTCTGTCTCTACGGATTTATCTATTACGAATATTTTATATAAAGGAATTATACAGCATGCGGTCTTTTGTGCCTAGTTTTTTCCATTTAGCATAATATTTGCAGACCCACTCACATTGTTGCATGTATTAATATTTCATCTTTTTCTAAAAATGAATAATATTATATTGTATGTATGTACCATAATTTTTAAATCTATTCATTTATTGGTGGACATATGAGCTATTTTCACCTTTTGGCTGTGATGAGTAGCGTTGCTGTAAACATGTATTTATACGTACTTGTTTGAGTACCTCTTTTAATTTATTTGAGTATATATCTAGTGAGAGAATTACAAGATTATAAAGTAATTGTATATTTAAATTTTTAAGGAAATGACAAATCATGGTGATTAAATTATTACACAGTTCCACAAGAAACGTATGAAGGGACCAATTTCTCCACATCCCTGTCAACATTTTTTTCTTTTCTTTTTCTTTTTTCGTTATGGTTATCCTAGTGGTACCAATAAAATGGTATCTTACTGTGATTTTGATTTGCATTTCTCTAATGACAAATTATATTGAACATCATTATCATTTTATTTACTTAATGACCATTTATGTATCTTCTTTGAAGAAATGTTTACTCAAATTATATGCCCATTTTAAAAATGTGTTGTTAGTCTTTTTGTGGTTGAGTTGACTTATTTATATATACTGGATGGTAGACCCTTATCAGATATACTATTTGCAAGTATTTTCTCTCATTCTTTCAGGTGGATATCAAGTTGTTCCAGCATTATTTGTTGAAGAAACTATTCTTTCCTCTTTTAAATTGCTTTGGTACCCTTGTTGAAAATCAAATGGCCATAGATATATGGATTGATTTCTGGACCCTCAGTTCTATCTCATTTGGCCTTTGTGTCCATCCTTATGCCTGTACCACACTGTTTTGATTACTTAAGGTTTGTAGTGAGATTTGAAATCAGGAAACATGAATCCTTCAACTTTTTTTTCTTTTTCAAGATTGTTTTGGTTATTTGGGGACATGTATAATTCCATATGAATTTGAGGATTGACTTTTCCATTTCTGCAAAAAAAAAAAAAGAGGCCATTGAAATTTTAACGTAGATTGCATTGA
Source organism: Mandrillus leucophaeus (assembly GCF_000951045.1). Taxonomy (NCBI): domain Eukaryota; kingdom Metazoa; phylum Chordata; class Mammalia; order Primates; family Cercopithecidae; genus Mandrillus; species Mandrillus leucophaeus. Next base: position 282,977 of record NW_012101744.1, on the reverse strand, counting down.
GTCTGTAGCTTGCTTTGAGTAATATTGATATCTTGACAATATTAAATCTTCCAGTACATGAACATGGAATGAATTTTCTTTCATTTCTTGACAATATTAAATCTTCTAATACATGAGTATTGGATACATTTTCATTCACTTTAGTCTTCAACTTCTTTCACCATTGTTTTAATAGTTTTCATTTGTTCCTAGGTATTTTATTATTTTGGATGCTAACATAAATTGACTTGTTTTCTCAATTTCCTTCTTGAAATGTTTATTGCTTGTATATAGAATAACAACTGATATTTGTGTGTTGGTCTTAACTTTACATCATTGTTGAATTTATGTGTTAGTCCTAGTAGCTCTTCTGTTAATTCATTTAGATTTTCTAAATATAGAATCATGTCATCTGTTAATACAATAACTTTACTTCATATTTTAAGATTTGAATATGTTTTATTATTTTTTCTTACAAAATTACTATAGCTAGAACTTCCAACACAATATTGATTAACAGTATTCAGAATGTGAAACCTTTTCTTATTTCTTCAAGGAAAAGATTTCAGCCATTTACCATTGAGTAAGATGCATGCTGCGGGTTTTTCGTAAATGTCCTTTGTCCATGTTAAGGAAGTTCCCTTCTATTCCTAGTTTCTTAATACTTTTAACATGACCTGATGTTAAATGGTTGGATTTTTGTCAAACTTTTTTTTGAAATCAATTGAGATAATTGTGTGGGTTTTTTCCTCTTTATTCTATGAATATGGTGTATTACTTTGATTTTTTTTCAATGTTGAACCACTCTTGCATTTCTGAAGTAAATCCTACTTGGTCTTTTAGATATGCTATAGAGTTCAGTTTGCTAGCATTTTGTTGTGGCTATTTGTATTCATTTCAATGATGAATATTTGTATGTAATTTTATTTTCTGATGTGTTTATCTGGCTTTGGTAGATGGTTAATGCTGGACTCATATAATAAGTTAGAAAGTGTTTCCTTGTACATTTTTGGAAGATTTTGAGAAAGATTGATGTTAATTCTTCTTGAAACATTTTACAGAATTCACCAATGAGGCTGTCTGATCCTGGACTTTTATTTTTTAGGTAATATTAATTTTTGCTTATAAACTTTCTGTTTTACAAATTTGCTAAACTAACTTATTAATTCTAGTAACTTATATATTGTAAGATTATAAGGATATTTGAAATAGAGAATCATATCATCTGCAGACAAAGACAGCTTAACTTCTTTTCAACATTATATGATACTTTTCTTGCCTTGTTGCACTGGCTAGGACCAATAATATAATGATAAATGAAAGTTCTGAAAATGAACATCTTTGCTGTTTTTCCTGTTTTAGTGGGAAGCATCTCATATTTCACTGTTAATTTTTATGTTAGCTTTAGGATTTCATAGGTGGCTTTATCATTTTGATAAATTTTCCTTATATTTTTCTTGTTTTCCTAAAAATTCCTTAAAAGTAAATATGGGACGTCATCGAAAGTTTTTTTTTTTCTGCATCTATTGAGAGGACTTTTTTTTATTTCATAGTCTAATAAATGACGGAGTGCATTGTTTTCCAATTGTTAAATTAATTTTACATTACTGAGTATATCCGTTTGGTCATAATGTACTAAATGTTTTAGATGTTGCTGGATTTAATTTGTTTGAAAAATATTCTTGCACCTGTGTTCATGAAGAAGGTTGGGCCATAGTTGATTTTTATAATAGTTTTAACTGTTTTTGGAACCAAAATAAGACGAGTCTCAAACTGAATTAAGAATTAGTCTCCTTCTTGGTCAGGCGCAGTGGCTCATGCCTATAATCCCAGTACTTTGGGGGCTGAGGCGGGCGGATGACGAGGTCAAGAGATGGAGACCTTCCTGGCCAACATGGTTAAACCCCATCTTACTAAAAATACAAAAAGGCATGGTGGTGCACACTTGTAGCTACTTGGGAGGCCGAGGCAGGAGAATTACTCGAACCTGGGAGGCGGAGGTTGCAGTGAGCCGAGATCGTACCACTGCACTCCAGCCTGGTGACAGAGCGAGACTCCATTAAAAAAAAAAAAGAAGAAAAGAAAAGAATTAGCCTTCCTTGGCTGGGCACGGTGGCTCATGTCTATAATTCTAGTACTTTAGAAGGCTGAGGCAGCGGGATTGTTTGAGCTCAGGAGTTTAATAGCAGACTGGGCAACATAGTGAGACTTCTTCTCTACTAAAAATTTAAAAAATTAGCTGTAGGTGGTGGCCCATGAATGTAGTCCCAGCTACTTGGTAGGCTGAGATGGGAGGATCACTTGAGCCTTAGAAGTCAAGGATGCAATGAGCCGTGATTGTGCCACAGCACTCCAGCCTGGGCAACAGAGCGAGACTCTGTTTCCAAAAAATGATAATAAAATAAAAATATATAATTCATCTTTCTTGTTTTCTGGAAGAGTTTGTTTAGACATGATATTATTTCTTCTTTGAACATATGATTGATGGAATTCACCAGTGAAACCATTTGAATCTATAGTTTTCTTTGTAGAAAGAAGTAACTACAAAACAATTTTTTTAGTGGACATATAATTGTTCCTTGTATCTATTTCTTCTTGAGTGGGTTTTGTCTGTCAGAACATTTGTCCATTTAAGTTTTAAAATGTATTGATATAAACTCGTTCATAATATAATCTCACCTTCTTTTTGATGTTTATAATATGTGTAGCAACATTCTCTCTTTCTATTTTGTTGTCAGTCTGGGTAGAGATTGATCAATTTTATTGATATTTTCAAAGAACAAAGTTTTGGGTTTATTAATTTTCTCTACTGCATTTCTTTTTATGTCGGTGAATTTTAACCCTTTTTTTCTATCTTCTGCTAACTTTGTTTTAAATCTCTTTTTTTTCTGGCTTCTACAGGCAAAAACATATTATTATTAATTTGGATTGTTTTTCATTCTCTAGTATAAGAGTTTAGTCCTTTTGATTTATCCATAAGGTCTATTTTAACTGTACACTACAAATTTTTGGTATTTTCCATTTTGATTAATTTATTCTTTGACACTGGAAGTATTTAAAACTGTGTCAATCCTAAACTTCATATGGAATCACATAAGACTATATAGTGAAAGCAATCTTGAGAAAAACAGATTTGGAGGCTTCAAAATACCTAATTTCAAATTATATTATTACAAATCCTAGTAATCAAAACATTATGGCACTGACATAAAAACATACTCATAGATCAGTGGAGCAGAATAAAGAGCTCAGAAATAAACCCACACATACACAATCAGCTAATCTTTGGCAAAGTCTCCAAGAATACACAATGTAAAAAGTCTCTTCAGTAAATTGTGTTGGGAGAACTGGATATATACTTGTAAAAGAATGAAATTTTATACTTATACCTTAAAAATTCATCTCAGAATGAAGTAAAGTCTTAAATATAAGATCTAAAACTGTAAACATCCTAGGAGAAAATATAGGGAAGAACTCTTTGACATTGGTCTTGACAATCATTTCTTGGATGTAACACCGAAAGCACAGGGAACAAAAAGTAAAGTAAACAAGTAAAATTATATTTAACTAAACATCTCTACACAGTAAAAGAAACAATACACTGTGCTCGCTTCAGCAGCACATATACTAAAATTGGAATGATAAGAGAAGATTAGCATGGCCCCTGTCAAGGATGACACACAAATTCGTGAAGCGTTCCATATTTTTAGGACTTTAACACCATATATTTCCCTCCCAGTTTTTATCCCCTTTTGGTTTAATAAAGCATTTTTCATAATTAGTGCTGTACATTTGATTGCAAACGATTTGGTGATACTTCTAAACTATAACTATAAATCTCTGGAATTCTATGAATTTCAACATTATTTGAAGTAGTTCTTCAGTTATATTTACATGTGTTGTAAATATACTTTTAGCTAGGAAGTCTTCCAAAATACAAACTACTCCCAGTTAGATATCAGTGAGTTTGAATTATTGAAGAAATGTTGACAATGTTAAGTGTTTGATTTTATATAACAAGCTTATTAAATATATTTTTGTGTCAACTTAAAAAAAAGAAACAATACACAATGAAAAGGCAAGCTACAAGATGGCAGAAAATGTTTGCAAATCATATACTCAATAAAAGTTAATATACAAAAAATATAAGGAACTCATATAATTCAATAGCAAAAACAAGACAAAACAAATAACCTGATTATAAGGTGGGCAAAGGACCTGAATAGACACTGTTCCAAAGAAAGAATACAAATGGTCAACAGATACATGAAAAAATGTTCAACATCACTAATAATCAGGGAAATGTTAATTAAAAAGCAAAAGATATCACCTCACAATTATTAGGATGGATATTATAAAAAAAAATCAAAAAGCAGTGTTGGTAAATATGTGGAGAAAAGAGAATGTTTGTATACTGTTGGAAAAATTATAAATTGGTAAAGCCATTATAGAAAATAATTATAAAATTTCTCCAAAAAACTAAAGATAGAATTACCATATGACCCAAAAAAACACACTTCTGATATATATTAAATGACAAGAAATCAGTATTTTCAAGAGATAGCTACCCTCACATATTCATTACAGCATTTTTCACAATAGCCAAGACATGGAGACAACCTAAGTTTCCATCGATGGATAAATGATAAAGAAAATGCTTACCCACATATACGTGTAATTCATCCTTAAGAAGGAACAAAATCTTGTCATTTGCAACAATCCTGATAAACATAGTGGACATTCTGCTAAGTGAAATAAGCCAGACCCGGAAAGACAAATACTGCATGATCTAACTTATATTTGGTATCTAAATAAACTTGAACTCAGAGTAATAGGATAGAATAATGGTTGTCGTGGATTGAAGAGGTGGAGAAAATGAGGAGATGTTAGTCAAATGGTATAAACTTTCAGTTGTAAATTGAATAATTTCTAGAGATCTTAATGAACAGCATGGTGACTACGTTAATAATAATGTATTGCATGCTTGAAGTTTAAGAGAGTAGATCTTAAATATTCACACCAAAAAACAAGTAAATGAGCAATCAAAATAAATAAAATAATGTTGCTTATTATTCAAATATTTGGAAATTTTCCAGACATCTTTGGATTATTGATTTGTAGCTCATTTTGAGAGTGTATTGAGCATTATTTCAGTCATTTTAAATTTACTGCAGTTTGTTTTATGTACCAGAATATGGCCTATAATAGTGAATGTTGTTTGAAAAGAAGGTGTGTTCTATTCTTTGGGAATGAAGTATTCTATAAATTTTTATCAGGTCAGGTTGGTTTATGATTTTGTTCAGGTTTTATCTATGCTTATTGATTTTTGTGTTTGTTAGCTTGTTTTATCAATTCCTGAGAAGGGAGTATTGAAATCTCCAACTAGATTTGTACATTTTTTTTTCCTTTTCTATTACTAATGTTTTTTGCTTTATGTATTTTGAAGTTTCAATACTTGACGTATTCACATTCAAGATTATTATGCCATGTTGATTAACCTCTTATCATTATGGAATGTCTCTCTTTGTCTTTAGTAATATCCTTATTCTGAATCTGTTTTGTTTAATATTAAGATAGCTACTCTAGCATTCTTTTGGTAAGATTTTCCTTGTCATATCTTTTTTTTCATTTTACTTCTAAACTCTCTGTCTTTATGTGAAAATGAATTTCTTATAGACAATATATAAGTATGGTTTACGTTTTATCCAATCTGAAAATCTATGCCTTTGATTTGGTACATTTAGACCCTTTAAATTTATGCAATTAAAGATTTGGTAAATCAACTATTCTGCAAATTGTTTTCTGTTTGTCTCATGTGTTCTTCTCTCCTCATTTTTTTTAGGTTAATTTACTATTTTTATTATTTCCTGATATGTATACTTGTGTTTTACCGGTTATAATGCGTTTTATATTTTAGCGGTTATTCAACCATTAACTAATATTATACCACTTTATATATAGTATAAGTACTTTATAACATAGCATTTTTATATTCTTCTTTCATCCTGTATGCTATCATGTTCGGAGTTTTATTTCTACATGTGTTATAAATAGCAAAATAGGTGATTTTATTTTGTTCTGTTGGTGGCATTTAGTGAATGAAGTCATTTATTATTATTGTCACCACCATTACCATTATCATGTTGACATTTTCTATCTGTTTAACTCTTTAGAAAAATACCTAGTATTTTTGGATTTTTAAAGTTTTTTAATTTGTAAAACAGTGAGAAGAAGATTTTTCTCATAAAATTGTAAGAAATTTTTCTTCATAAATTATGGCACATTGCAGGCACTTTATAAGGGCTAAATGAACTGAAATAAGTATGAAACACATGTATAGCTCTGTGCTAGGCACTAAGGGAAATAGAAGTAAGTATAGGAATATTAACCTGCATTTACAGAATTAAGTATGAATTTCAATTATAGAAAAAATAGAGTATATATTAAATATCGATTGGTAATATTTCATTCAAATTTGAATTTCTTATAAATCTTATATAAGTGATATAGGCATGCAAGATTAAACTCGGATTAAGAATTGTGTGTAATAATAATTATTGGAGTTAAAAGAGATGTCAAAGAGAGAGAAGTGACTGTGTGCTCTGATATAAAAGCATTTCTAGAAATTGGAAACACTAATTTCGATAGGAGAAGTGAGGACTACAGTTGAAACAAAATCATAGAAACAAGATTGTTCAAAATGTATTTGCCTATCCATATCTTCTATTTCACTGATAGGCCAAGTAAATACAGGGTGCCATTAAATCTTGGCTGAATTAAGTTAATTGTTTTTTCCATCTTTTGCAAGCTCAGAGTGAGGCATCAAATCCATTCTCTCCTTATATTCTGTCCTTAAGTATAGTAGTAAACATCTATCAGATTCCCAGTAGTGAAGGAGGCAAATAAAGAGAAGATACATGACTTGAAGTTAAGAAATTTGCATGCTCTGTGGGGAGATAGTTAGGATACAAAAGCATTTATGCAGAGGCAAGAATCTCTAGGATTGTTTTTATTGATGCATAACAATTGTACAGATTTGTGGGGATATATGTGATATTTTGATATATGTATACAATGCATAATTATCAATCGGAATAGTTAGGCCATCCATCACCTCAAATATTTACCATTTCTTTGTGTTGAGAACATTCTAAATCTTCTCTCCTAGCTATTTTGAAATATATAGTAAATACCTGCTGTTGCCCTACTGTGCTATGAAATGCTAGAACATATTCCTTCTCTCTAACTGTATTTTTGTACACATTAACCAACCTCTCTTCATCTTCTACTTCCTCCTACCCTTCCCAGTCAGTGGTAATAATCTAGGATTATTTTTTATTTCTGACAAAGAATCATTGTAGTAATAAGTTTGTACAAACTTAACTTTCTGGGTAAAAAAACTAATTACAGACCTAGGATAAAAGTAGAAATAAAACCTGGAAATCATCCTTGGTTCCTCTGCCTCCTGTAGACTGTCTTATAATAGAACACAAAATCTTGCGTATTCTACTTTCTACGTATCTACTAATTCCATGGAGCTATTTCCATCCCACGGCCACCATTCTAATCCCAAGTACTGTCATTTCACCTCTGATTAAGGTAGATCAACAGTAACCTCACTAGCTGCCAGCTTCCACTCTCGTCCTTCAAAATCCATTCTACAAATTGCAAGCCCAATGTTTTAAGGATCATTATTTTTGACATTCTATGATTTTATAGTAAAAAATACTCAAATATTTAAGAATCTTTCATGACAATGAAATCTTTCATGTTCAGATTTTGCTCTTGGCACTTACTAGCTTGTGCGGATCCAGTTAAATGAAGACCTGGGAAATTTGGCCATCAAAATCTCTTTTTGAGAATAACCACATAGTGACAATCATTCGTTTCTATCAAAAATTGTATTCTGGGAATATGGTAAATGCCTGCATCAGTCATTGTACAGGAAACCATAGTAGTGAAGACAGTGGGTGAGAGTGTGAATGTATCAGAGAAACAAGGAGATTCTATGTGTATCAGGTGATTAAAACTTAATGACAAACGAGAAAATAAGTGTAAGAATTTATTTCTCTCTCTCTCTCTCTTTCAAGTTTCACTCAGTTGCCCAGGCTGGAGCACAATGGCATGATCTTGGCTCACCACAACCTCCGCCTCCTGGGCTGAAGTTATTCTCCTGCCTCAGCCTCCTGAGTAACTGGGATTACAAGCATGTGTCATCACACTCGGCTAATTTTGCATTTTTAGTAGAGATGGGGTTTCTCCATGTTGTTCAGGCAGTTCTTGAACTCCTAATCTCAGGTGATCCATCCCCTTTGGCCTCCCAAAGTGCTGGGATTACAGGCATGAGCCACTATGCCTGGCCAGTGTAAGGATTTCTTAAAAGCTCAATGTAGCCATGTAAAGAGCAGCTCTAGAAGATGTAATTTATCAAGCTTAAAAAATCAGTCAGAATTTATTCAATTGTTTTATTTTTCAGAAACAAAATATTTTATCCCCTTTGTGTTGCTAATTCAAGAAATATTTTTGCAGGGGTCAGAATCTTAAAGAGTGAGAACATTATAATTCCTTCTTCCAGGAAAATACACATACACACACACACAAATATTTTACAATGAGTATTTTTAGAAAGCCTTCGAGGGATGATCACAATAAGTTTATTTTAACGTATTATCTATTTTTTCAGCATTTGTATTTGATGTGGTAGTTTTCATATGAAGGGAGGCTTTAGAAAAGATATAGGTAAACTTTCAAGCAGGATTTTACTCTGATATCTCTCTGCAAAGAGAGCAAATGTAGGGCAAAAAGTAAAAGCTGGCCAGTCAAATGAATTGGGAACACATATTATGCCAGAAGTGGAAAATATTTCAAACAGCTCTTATAGCCTGAATATCCCTTCATTTATCCATTTGGTCATCTGGCAAATATTTATTAAGCATGTTTCATTGTAATAAAATAAATGCATTTTATATTTAGGATGACTTGGTTCCAAACTCTGAAATTTATAAACTGATTTGGGGTAAATCAGTTATTTTATCTTATCCCTTCATTATTTTACCAGGAGTAAATAATCAAAATTGCTTTATAGGATTTTAATAAAGATAAACTGAGATAATTTTTTAAGGTGATAGTCCAGGGATAGGAACATGTGAAATACTTTGAGCTTATCTCATATAAAGAGGAAATTTGGATGCAAAGATGGATAAGATGCTTTCTTTATCCTTGAGTACTGTAAATACTTGAAGTTGAATATAAATTACTATATACTCAGTAGAGAAAGACACAGATAAGTGGAAGGTTTGGGTTGCAGCTCTGATCTAGACCTGAGTTCACTTTCTTCAGAGTGAGAGAAATGAGTGTCATTATACTTAGAACTGAGGATTGCATATAACTTGCACCCTCTTTACCTGAGTAAAAATGGCCAATAGTGCACTGTCACTAGGTTTGAAGTCTGCCAAGATGTAAATGTGATTCCCCAAATGTAGAACTGGGATTAAAGGATTGAGAACCATTGCAGGGCAGTGGAGTCAGCATATTGACATAATGTATGCCATATTCTCGTTTCCTGTGCATTGGCAGATGTCACTATCAGATTTCAGTCCTCTTTACTATTGAACAAAGACGTAACCTCGAGGTTTTCTCCAGTGACCTCGGGATCAAATACATACGACACCTTAGAAGAAGCATACTTCATTTTTTGTTTTAGATACAGATAGGAATGGTAAATAAGGTTTCCATTTATTGACAAACTTCAATCAAAGGGTAGTGATTGCGTCATGGAGTAGAAGAGAATTCTGGAACTTTGTTCAGGCTTTTGAGGAAAGAGAGCCATTAATGATGCCTGCTCTAGTGTATTTTTTAGAGGCCCTGGAAAAGCATATTTTTTTCCCTCAACTTATCTTTCAAGTCAAACATAAACATAATTTGTTTATCCAAAGTGACATGCAAAATGTTAGGTCCATAAAGTGACAATTCCACTTAATTTAGTAAGAGTAATCATAGCAATAATCATGAGATCCCATGGGAAAACCACTTTGAGGGAGGAGGATATATCACAGGATGCTTCAAAAGGAGTAACCCATAAACTGAATCTTAGAGAAGGAGAAATCGTGAGACAAAAGAGGAAAAGGGGTAGTATTCTAGACATAGGGAATTTCTGAGCAAAGATTAGAAGCTAAAACTAGCAAAACATTTGAGGGATGCCAAGAAGAGTCAGTTTTACTGAAACATGACAGGAAAAGCAAGGAGTCGTGGGGATGAGGCTGGGCAAGTAGGCGAGAGCCTGCATCAATAAAGGTCTTGATTGTCATGCTAAGTTATTAATATCATTTACTAAAGATGGAAAATCATAGAAATAATTGACGGAAGAAGTGACATGATCAGAACTGTGTTATTGAGAAAGATATTGCTAGTTGCACTGAAACAACAATTAGATGAAATAAGGAGTTTGGAAGCAGTCATCTTGGCTTCCAATTCCTGCTTGGGGACTAAATTACTACACGGCATTGAGAACAAAATTTTCCCCTTTGGATCCATCTGTTTAAGTGAAAAACGATTGAGTTGGGCAAGGTGATTTCATTGGGCTCTTGTCGATACAATATTTTATACCAATCATTTGGTAACTGGATTATTTGATTATCTGCTCCTCAATTGTATCATTGGAATAGTAGAGAAACTTATCTTTGGGTTTCCTACCATGTACAAGGAGATTGCATGATGTAAGTGAGGTTACGAATATTTTGGGGAATGAAGAAATAGTCAAGCAAAGATGACAAGCTGTCATTTTGTTTTCTAAATAAATTACTAGCCCACAGATAATGGGGAAAATATAAATTTAACACATTTCCCGAAACTTGCATTTTCTCATTTATCAGTAGATAATTTCTTCTTCTATTGTGAAACGTATCTTTGTGTGTGACTAACGTGGGAAGTCTTTGCTGGACCTCTATACAGATGGGAAAATGCATTAACATGACGAAGAATGGAGACAGAACTGTGTCAACTTTTTCATAATATAGAGATCTAGTTCCTCAGAGCTGCAAGAAACGTTATACATCTTCTTGTCCCATAGTTTTCAGGTTCTGTTCCTTATGACTTAAATGTTCTATGGAGGCACCTGAGGGATAATCTAGCAAGGAAGAAAGCAGAGATGAGGAAGATAACTTTTTTCTTTCTCTTCTCCTAGAACCATGCTGCTGCCACACATTGAGAGTGCACTGAGAGGAAAGCCAAGTAGATATAGATACATAGGAAATGGAGATGTGGATCTCTGATGACAGCTTTCAATTCCTCACCCAGCCATGTCTGACATGGTTCTTCCACTTAGATTTCCTGGTTATTTGAGGTAATAGATTTCCTATTTTACTTCTAAGCTTGTTTGAACTCAGTTTCTGTCCCTTATAAAGAGTTTTGAGAAGTACTTTATATGAGAATTTCACATATGACTTTATTTAGTAAAGTATTTTTCCAGTGTTTATTGTTGGGAAAATATAAACTTGGGAACCACTGATTTCATGCAACGTAATCTTTTTTAGAGGAAGTGACTGAAACAAAATCCAGGATTATTTCCCAAAGTTACACGTCAAATACATGGCATTGTTGGTGCCAGAATGCAAAGCCCCTGATGTTTGTAGCTGCTCATCTCACTCTAGTTATCTGCCCACATGCACAATATCACCACTTATCTCCATCCAACATCACTGTGACTTAGCAAATATCGAGGAATAATATTCCCACACTGGCCAACAGGAAGTTATTTGAGGAAGAAGGCTTATCCATCTCTATAGAGGTCCTGCAAAGACTTCCCACATTAACCACACATAAAAATGTGTTTCACAATAGAAGAAAATGTGCTCAATCAACCAGACAGTGTGGAAAGACCCTGTAGGATTCTTGGAATCCCTTATCCCCAACAGGGGCAATACTGCTTGGACACTGTTAGTGATGTGTCATCATGGTACTGGAGCACCACCTCCTGGTTGTGTTGAAAGTTTAATTTACCTTTTCTAGTCAAAGAAGGTCTGATATTTACTAGAAATTTATGACCTTGGAGCTAGAATGGCCTGGTCCATTACTCTTCTCTCATGGATGAGGAGATAGGCCAGAAAAGGAAAAGTGATTTCTTACCACCATAATAACCAATTAAGAGCAGGGACACAATGAGAACCCGAAAGTAGTCTCCCTGTCCAGTGCCTAATTCTATGATTGTAAAAGTTGAGAAATTTTTAGCATAAGAAACCAAAAAGAGTCTGAAATTACCTGAGGAGGAGAAATAATGAAAGTAAGTATAAACAACTTACAGAATTGAGAGGCCATTGAACAATTGAGTCACAGACAAGAGACAATTGGGGATCTAGATAGAAAGAACTGTAGGCATTCTGTTCAGGAACTATCTCAATTCACATGAATCAGCTTTAAATATTGTCCATTCATGCATTACTTCACTCGAGATTTATATCTTAAGGAAACGAAGACTGATTGGCCTGGATTGAGATACTTGCCAAGCCATGGTGTGAAAGTATAAAAGCCTCTGATATAATTTCACACTTTACAGGAACTACCCCTATAGGGAGAGGTATTTTCTCAAAGGAAAATTCAATGCTATTCCCATAAGAAAAGGGAAGGGAGCCCGGCGTGTTAGCTTGTGCCTGTAATCCCAGCACTTTGGGAGGCTGAGGTGGATGGATTACCTGAGGTCAGGAGCTTGAGACCTGCTTGGCCAACATGGTGAAACCCCGTCTCTAGTAAAAATACAAAAATTAGCCAGACATGGTGGCACACGCCTGCATTCCCAGCTACTCAGGAAGTTGAGGCAGGAAAATCGCTAGAACCCGGCAGGCAGAGGTTGCAGTGAGCCGAGATCATGCCATTGCACTCCAGCTGGAGGGACAGAGAAAGACTCTGTCTCAGAAAAAAGAAAGAAAGAAAGAAGGAAAGAAAGAAAGGAAGAAAGAAAGGAAGAAAAAAAGAAAAAGAAAGAAAGAAAGAAAGAAAGAAAGAAAGAAAGAAAGAAAGAAAGAAAGAAAGAAAGAAAGAAAGAAAGAAAGAAAGAAAAGGGAAGGGATGCCAGTGAACAAAAACAACAGATGTCAAATGCAGAAACAAAGTCAAGGTTATTACTCAGACATTTTCAAACTAGTGTCATGAAGCATCTACTCATAGACCAGAGCACAAAATTCACATTTAAAATCTTCCTATGCATTGTAGATGCCCTAGCACCAAAGCATGGAGAGCCATGACTTTACACCGTCTGAGTATCTGATACACCTCCTCCTTGGCATTTTCTGTTCCACTGCTTCTTGATAGCCGAATGACAGCTGTTTTATTTTTAGCTATTTCAGGAATGACAAACCAGGTCACAGAATAAGACCATATAATTAATACCTGGGCCTTGCTATTGATGGAAAATATGAAGGGCTCAATAGAAAAGCTCCAAAACCACAGCATTTCTAAGACCTCTCTTCTTAGAGTGGGTTCCATTTATTACATGGAAGGTCCCCTTTAGCAGGACTTTTCTATTTTGGCAAAGTTGACATTTTGGGCTGGAAATTCTTTGTTGTGAGAGGCTATCCTGTCCATTGTAGGATATTTAGCAGCATCCCTGGCCTCCACCTACCAGATGCTAGTAGTACCTTTCAGTTGTGACAACTAAAAATGCTGGTAGACTTTGCTAATTTCCTCTTACTGAAGGTGACAGGGAGTGTGTAATGTATTCTAATTGATAGTTACTGGCATATGTGTTTGGAGGTGACCCCAGGATATGTAAAACTAATTTCATTTTTACCTCAGAGGGAACTTTTTATCAGTCAACACTACTCAAAGGTGGGAAACTTTGTCTTGGAAAGTAAAAGGTGTTTTAGGGATATTGAGCTGAAGCTGTGTACATACTGGTTAGTGATGCTGTTGGGAGTGGAGCAACATCAGATAGATGGGTTTTTTTTGTTTGAGTTTTTTTTTATTCTTTAAAATGAATAAAAAAGCCCTCAGATACAGTTATTATACCATTTTATTGCTCTTTGTCCAACAGATATGTGTTTCTATTCAGTTCTTTTGGTTACAAAGAAGCCAACAGAAACTCAGTTTAATGCACAGAAAGGAGTCCATGTGAACCAGAGATGGAAAAGAGAAGTCATAAAAACAATTAAGGTATTCTATAGGACCCAATACTCTCTCCATCTCTCCTTCCCTCAGGGAGCCCACAGTCAGTCTTTTGAAGTCCCTCTGACCTTTTCCTCTATTGTCTTCTCCCCAGCAGCTGGCTACCTTTGCTTACTCACAGTCTTTGCTTCCTTAGGACTTGCGTTGGCAGTGACTCATTGAGGCAATTCCAATGTCTTTCTCTAATTAGTATCCTTGGGGATTTAGCTACTAACCTAAAATTTATTTCTTTCCATTGTTTCAAGTTCTAATTTCTGAAAAAGAAAAAAGAATTAAAAGTTAGATTATCTTTCTGCATGTCTGCTTGTGAGAGCAACATAGGTAGTTGGTCTGTGTCTAAATTTGCTGTATTCGTTATTGTGTTGTTAGTTACAAATAACAGAAAACCCTGATTCAATTGGCCTAAACAGTAAGGAAAGTCTACTATTTAATAACATAAAGTCCTAAAATAGGGCCTTTCTGGGCCAGTTAATCTTTATATCATCCCTGGAAATCCCACTGATTACCCAAGGATCTAGGTTCTGTACATGGATCTGCTCTGCTATGCTCAGCGTGGTGGCTTTGTTCTAGGGCTAACTCCTCCTCATGATCGTTACTGTATCCTATGTAAGGCATCTTAGCCAGACATAGCAACATCCTGTGTAAGAAGGCACTGCTCTTACTAAGTTTTCTTTTTAAGAATGAAGAAACCTTTTCCAAAAGTTCACCAGGAGACTTTCCCACATCAAACTCACATTTCATTAACCGGAATTATGACACATGCTATGACTAAGCCAAATGCTGACAAGGGGAATGAGACTACTATGTTTGACTTAGACTAATCATGTTTTAAATGTGATCAGGGGAATAGAGTCAACTTTCCTAAACAATTGATTCTTGTACAAACATCAGATTGTGTTATCAAGGACAAGATGAAATAGAATGTTTGTGGTAAGGGTGTCTGATTCACCTGGCTTTGGATTGAGTGGTTACTTCTTGCCTTTCCTTCTGTGGTCAAGGAAGATGAGATTCATGACACAACCTTGCTGCCTAGCTAATCTATGGATGTATCTGTCCTTGGATCTGGTGCCCATCCCAATTTCGGTGAATTGTTACAAATAATTCAGCTGGTGGAAATGACAGCGTCCTAGGTAGTAGAGACCATGACTATGACAGTTTCTTTTCAGATGGGGGAGTTGCTAGTACCATGATCATGTGCCCAGTAAAAATTTTTAACTTCTTCTGTTTTTATATATTTCCTCATCTTTCTCATTTTTTCAATTATAGGTCTATCAATCCTGAACTGAATGCCTACTATGTGTCAAGTACTTTGGATACATAGATGAATAGGACATAAAACAGAAATTGAGAAATCCACAGTAGTAATGTCACAACCTGGAGGCTGTGTTTACCTGCATGAAATGAAATCTCCTAACAATTTCAACTAGGACAATATATTACCAAGAAAGGGTCGAACAGTGGTATATATGAGAAAAAATAGTTGGCTTATGAAAAAATAGCCTTTCTTTGCTTAAGTTTTAAATTTTTCATAATACTAAAAGTAATAATAGAATTATTTTATATTCTGATGCTGTTTCATAGTGCACAGTGCACATTCACTTAGCAAAGTTAATCTTTATATCATCCCTGGGAATCCCACAGCAGAGCTATCTTGATTCTTACCAGAAATGGTCTTAGGATAATGATTCTCAACTGACCTCAAGTATGTAAAAGTTAATGTAAGTAAGAAACAGAGGAACAGGGGCTTAAACCCAAGATCTCAGTTTCCATATCCACTCTTTATTCTACCTCATAGGCTACTAAAAACATTGTATTTCTTTCTTGATAAAAATAAAGTCATAGGTTATTAAGTGGAACTAATTATGGCACTCATGGCCTGTCCAAGTTAGTATCAATATTTTAAAAGTTTGATGATTACAAAATAAATGAAACTGACTTCTCTCAGGAATGCAAACATTGGGTCAAACTAAGCTAAGTCCCATAGCTAGAAATCATCACAGGGACCTGCTATAATAAATAGATAAGAATAATCTGTAACTAGCATGTCTTCTCTCTATGTATAAATTGTGTTTTAAATATATTGGGGAAAAGTTTGCTTGCTTAAAGAGGTTAAATATTGCTGCCCGCCATCCTGTTTACACTGTTAATTTGCTTTCCAAATCCTTTTAGCTAGATAAAGCAAAGGTAAACTTCAGAATAGGCTCTGCACAAATTATCACCAATTGTAAATTAATGAGCTTTTTGCTTTATCTGAGTTGCAGAAAGACTAAACAAATGTGCTGGAATCATATATTTTCCTTCCATCTGAGGGCTATATTCCCCCCTTTACCACTATTTCCTCTCAGAAAATTCAAGATGTCCACTGATTTAATACATCCAATGTTTCAATATAAAATGGACAGCCAGGCCACCCTCTACCTTTTCTTGTTTCACCCAGTTGGCGACTAAGCCTTACCTACTGGCTTAATCTAATCTTTGCCTTTCCAAACTTACACTCAGCATAATCAAACACTAATGTAATTGTGTATAATGTCTCCCTTTCTTCACAATTCTATGATGAGGGGGAATGGTTTTGTCAGTAGGAGTGGTATCATATGTCGTTTAACTAAAGGAACAATGGCTTATTGTACTCTCTCCCATTATGTGGCCCAGTTGAGGCTAATTAACTCCCATTTATATACCCTTTACCTCAATTCATACCAAGAGTTTGAACCTGCTCTTCCCAATTCATGAATTTTGTAATGGAGAACGGTAGATCCAGACAAATCCTGATTTAATTTCAACTTTACACCCTCAGGCCAGTTACTTCCCTTTATTAAGACTCCATCTTTCCATATGTAAAATGAGACTATCTGAAGTGATTAAGATCTCTTCAAAATATTCAAAATGTTTTACTTCCACTTTGCTAAATTTTTATCAAAGTGGTATTCTCTAATTACCCACATCATCAGAACTACTCAAATATTGTTCATGCACTTCTTTGGAGTGCTTTGGAAAATTTCAACAGAATTGGTTGTCTGGTAAACCCAAGGGCACAGGCATAGAAACCAGGTTATAGCATTCTCTTGCAAAATATCTAATGATACCCATAATGTAGAAAGCAAACAATAATTTTGTGTCTGAAAATAGAATAAACTATTCTACTTGGCAATCTTTGCCAGGAGAACAAAAGCTTACTTTTGAAATTTATCCTTCCCTACACCATGACCAGACTGAATGTATATGTTCATAACCTAGGCATTTTTCCTGCTACCTCCAAAAATTTGTTTTTCACCATTTATCATTTTCTCTGGATAATGTGCATGATGATTTCAAAACCTAGTAAAACCTATACATGTTTGATTTGTTCTTCTTTCTACAAATAAAGCAAAATAAGAAAAAAAGTGACAAAAAAGCAATACCTTGCAGGTAGCTACATTTTGTAAAACCTATTTGCTCTCTTTGCTTATTCAACAATAACAGTCAAGCAAGCAAATAACAGAAAAAGTAAAGGAAACCAAACAACATCAAAATTTAAAACCAACCAACTAGTCACGTGTGGTGCCTCATGCCTGTTAACTCAGCACTTTGGGAAGCTGAGGTGCAGGGATCGCTTGAGGCCAGGAGTCTGAGACCAGCCTAAGCAACAGAGCAAGACCCCGTCTCTACAAGAAAAAAATAAAAATAAAAATTAGCTAGGTGTAGTGTGTACCTGTAGTCCCAGCTACTCAGGAGGCTAAAGCAAGAGGATCTTTTGAGTCCAGGAGTTTGAGGCTACAGTGAGCTGGGATTGCACCCTCACTCCAGCCTGGGCAAGAGAGCAAGACCCTGTCTCAATAAATAAAAACAGAAATAAAACAAAAAAAAAACAAGTAACCAATCACCACCACCACCACCATAACAACAACAACAGAAAATGCATTGTTCAATCACCACCCATTTGTAGTAAAACATTTGATTCTATAGACCCAGGCCAGATCTCTCCCCTCCTGGGGTATAAACCTGTGTACTTTTTTTGCCCTCTAGACATTTCTACCTGCATATTTCACTGAATTTTTTATTTTTATATACATATCTAACTGAAAACGCTTAAAACTGAACAAATTTCTACCCCAATTCTGTTCTGTTATTCATGTTACCTTATTTCAGTGAACGGCAAAACCAAACCAAAAATATAGGGCATTATTTTCAACTCCCGTTTTTGCCACACCTTTTATAATGAATCACTTCCTAAGTCTTTATGATCTAACTTTTCAGTATTCTCAAATCTTTCTACTTACTTTTATCTCCAATTGCAGCATATATATTAGTGTGTGTATGTATGCGTACTACCGTCATCCTTGTATCTGGCTTCTTAATGATGCTACTATTTGCTGATCAATGGATTCTGCATGGCACTTTCAAATGTGAGTGGGACTCTGTTACTCTTCTGCTAATGACTCCACAGTGGTTCCAACTGCCCTCCAGGTAAAGTCTAAGTCACTAATATGGATTACAAGTCTTGATGAAATCAGAGCCCTGATGATTTTCTCATTTCACTTTTACTCTGTTCACTGGCCTCCCCTTAATCTCCAATTCAGTATTCTCGGTCCTGACTGCACTTTAAGATCATCTGGAGAGAAAAAAAAAAAATGCTTCTCCACCCTTCACCCTCATACAAATGATGACTTAATTAGTCTGAGATAAGGTTATTAATCAGTAGTTCAAAAAAAATGCCACAGATGTTTCTACTATGCAACTACATCCAAATGCACAAAGAGGTCTCCTGTCTCTAGAGTCTTTCTACTAAGAACCCTTTTTTTTTTTTACCTGTTTTACTCCTCATATCTGTATCTCAGATGGAGACATTACTCATTAAATATTGGCTACATGTGTTCCGACAGGCATTTAGGCGGGTTGGGTATGGAGAGAAATAACAAAGTGTGCTGAAAGAGAATTAAAAAAATCTGGATTTGAGTCTCCATTCTGATAGACAGTAGATGTGTTCAGAACATTGCTTAAACACAGGTAAACCTTGGGTTCATTATTTGTAAATTACAGAGAATACAATCAACTGTCCAGAGTTTCTGTGATAATTAAATTTGATAGCATATGTGCATTTCACAAAACAGGGACTACAGGAATACAACTTTAGCAAAGAACACTGGCTTTGGAACGATCCAACACTCATAATCAAGTTTTAAGTCATATGCTTAATAACAATATCACCTACTTTAAAAGTTGCTTAAACTCTCTTGGTCTTAGTATTTGTAACCTTAAATTAGGAATGATATTACCAAAATTAAAGTTCATAATGAAAATTCAGATAGATACACAGAACATTTATAATACATAAAAATTCTCTTGATTCTGTCTTCTGTGTATGTATTAGACTTGAATAAAAAGTTTAAAGTCTGTATAAATTTTAGGTATTATAATAATTATAATGGAATCCATTATTAGTAACATTATTATTTTCTTATTTGTAAAATTTACTCCTTTTCATAACCTTGTTCATTTCCCATAAGTACCTATAAAATATCAGTTACTTATTTTATGTAACACTTCCCACTATAATGGGAAGCCTTTCTTCAGCAACTAGTGTTTTAACTTAGTGTTGGAACCTCTAAACAACTATTTGGATGATCAATGCTAGGCCCTGTATTGACTCTCTTTTGAAGGTTCTTCTTTACTCATTTTATCTGACTACTCAGGCTGGAAACTGGAGACACTGGCAATATTGCTCTGATATTAATCCAATCTAGAAATCATGTTGAGTCATAAAATGCAAGTCACTCTTCAAATTGCTCAGTGTCAAAAGATTCTTCTATATTGGGTCTTATGTCACATGTGATGAAATTAGCTGGCTATATTTTCTGGATGTGAAGTGACACATTGATCATGCCCTTGACACATACTAAGTAGTCTCATTTTTCTGGATTTATAGTTTTTGGAAAATATAAATGCACTCAATATTCCATTTATCATAATATGTGAAGAAAACTGGTATTAATAACTTATACAGGGATTCATTTCTATAAGTGTTCATCACAAAATAGTACTTCAAGATGGGGAGTTATTCATTAAATGTAAGGTATGCTTAACCAATTTGTAAATGACAATTGTTTGGAAGATAGAGAGGACATGGTTAGCTGTCAGACTCAGTATGCAGATAAATAGGAATAAAGTGGAGCAGAGATAAATTGTTTCTAACAGAAAAACCCCTAGTAGAAATAAATTCAAATTCCTTCTTTTAAATGCAAATAACTAATTCCACAAGAACTGTTCATGGAGTTGTCACTAAGCAAAATCACTGATGGAAAGGGATATGATTAGTTGACATCAGCTCACCATATCAACTGCACAGTCTGCCACAAAGAGAACAGGGATAGGTCTTTCTTGTATCCTCTGCTGGGTTATTATCATTATTTTATTTAATCCTAACAATAATGACTTGAAACTATCTTTAGTTGAACAACTGATGTCTTTAATAAAGAACAAAGTTTTACAAGTTTACTAAATGGAAAAAACAGAAATAAAATCCAGATAAATGGGGTCTCTAAACATTTTTATTCTATTTGGTTTCCTCCTCCTGAAGTCTATAAAGTTCCGCTTCCACCAAGATAGACTAACAAGAACAACTTACTTTTCCATCTAAAACAATAACACACACTCGCACAAACAAAAAACAGGCAAAATACTTGAAGCAACACATTTTAAGATACTGAACATTAGGCCAAAAGAACAGTGATACCTGAAATACGACACAAATATTAAGTAAGCCTTACAATTGCCTTCTCTTATTGTATTGAGAGGTTTTCCAGACCATAACACAAAGAGAATCAACATAGACAAATTCCCAAGGAACCTTTTGAGTTTAGAATATAGAATGGTAAGTCCAGGGAGGACAAAGCATTTAGAATTCATGGGACAGCATACCAGGAAATAAAGAGCAGCACACAGAAATTCACAGATATCCAGAGGATCCCTCTCTAGTATTCAGTTGTCTACTGAACAATTCTTGCATGTAAGAAAAGTAGTTTAAAGTGGAGGAAAACAACCAAAAGAATTAGAAGAAACAGCATTCAATACTAATTCAGGATCAAGAAAAGTGTATTTTCTCATCAACCAGACTAGAAAACCCCTAATTCATGAGACATTGGGTGGAAAACACAGAAAGGCTGTGTCACAGTAATGAGAAGTAATTAGCTCTAGATTGAACATTATTCTGGTCTCAACTAATAAATCTTAAAAGCAAGACATGAAAGTATTCACAACTAGTTTAACTTTATTATAAAACAAAGGTTAATAATATAAGTATATAAATATATACAGCTCTCAACAAGGTAATATTTACAATGCTTAGCATCCACTCAAAAATTACCAGGCACACAATGAAAGAGAAAAATATGACTCATAATGAAAAATCAATCACCTGAATTCAACCCAGAACTGACATGAATGTTAGAAGTAGAAGGCAAATACATTAAAACAGTAAAAAGACATAATTAGACATAATTACAAAGACAGGGAAGTAACATCTTTAAAATAATAAAATTATAATTTTTAAAACTGCAGGCTGGGTGTGGTGGCTCATGCCTGTAATTCCAGCATTATGGGAGGTAAGGCAGGTGAATTGCTTGAACTCAGGAGTTCAAGACCAGAGACCAGCCTGGACAACATAGCAAGACCTCATCTCCAAAAAAAAAAAATGAAAAGAAAACCTCAAGACCTAGAATTTTATGCCCAGTTTAAGCATCTGTGTAAAAGAAAACAAAGAATAAATAAATAAGAATATCTTCAGACATACAAAAGCTAAAATATTCACTTCATCAGACCTGAACTCAAAGAAATGTCAAGGAATTCCATCAAGCAGAAGAAAAATAACACTAGAATGAAATATAAATCAACGCAAAGGAATAAAGAGCACTGGAAATGGAAGCCACATGGGTAAATATATGAGTTTTCTTAACATTTAATACCCTTTAAAAGATAATTGTTTAAACAAAAACAAACATGTAGAGTAGTTTATATGACCATGTAAAAGTAAAATATATACAAATAATAAAGTTCAGTAGGGGAAAAATGAAGTAGTACAATATCACTTTGAGGTAGGCTAAGTTAAAAATGCATAATACACATCCTAAATAAACAACTAAAAAAACAACTAAAGAGTTACGACTAGTAAGCCAACAAAGAAATTAAAGTGGGATAATAAATATATTCAATTAACTCAAATAAAGACAGAAAAATAGGGAGCAAATATCAGACGTGAAAACTAAAAAACAATAGTAATTTCATTAACAATAATAAATGTAAATCTAATAATATCTGTAATTACTTTAAATATAAATGGTCTAGATAATTTAATTAAAAGGCAAAGATTATCAGACTAGATTTACAATATAAAGAAGACTGAACCATATGCACTGTTTTGGTAATATTTTAAATAAAAACAAATAAGTTATAATTAAAAGGATATGAAAAGATATACCTTGCTAACACTAATCAAAAGAAAGCTAACTAAAGTGGCTAAATTAATATTATAATAAATAGATTGCAGAGTAAGGAATGTTGCAAGGGATAAAATAAGTTTGTTCCATAAAAGGGGAAAATTCATCAAGAAGATGTAACAATCCCAAACCTAAAAGCAGACCTGCGATATACATGAAGAAAAAAATCAATAGGATTTCAGTGAAAATGGACAAATTCATAACCATATTCAGAGGTATCAATATCCATCCTTCAATAAGTACTAGAAGTAGTAACAGAAAACAGAAAAAGGTATAAAATATTTGAAAAAATTAACTAATGTGATTTAATTGGCTTTTATAGTACAATTCTTTCAAGAACAGGATAATAAACACTTTTTTCATGTGTACATATAATGTATACCTAAACTATATTCTGGGCAATGAAATAAGTCTCAATAAATTCCAATGGATTCAATTCATTGAAAATATGTTCTCTAACCAAAGAGGAATTAAGTTAGAAATCAACAACAGAAAGGTCTCTAGAAAATTCAAAAACATTTGGCAATGAAATAGCACTTCTAAATAACCATGAGACAAAAAGGAAAAATATAAGCAAATTTGAGAACATTTTGAGATGAACAAAGATGCAAACACAGTGTATCAAAATGTGTGAGTTGCTATTAGAGCAGTTCTTAGAAGAAAATTTAGAGCACTAACACCTACATTAGAAAAGAAAAAAAGATCTCAATGAAATAACCACAGATTTATCATTTAAATCTGGAAAAAGAAGCATAATTGAATCTAAAGTAAGTAGGAGAAAAAACATACTAAACATACACATGGAAATGAACAAATAAAAAATAGAATAATAACAAATAAATCAGTGAATCCAATATTTTTCTGGATATCAATAAAATTGATAAATAACTAGCAAAATTTATCAGGAAGGGGGAAAGAGAGGAAGAACTGGAGAGAGAGAGAGTGTGAGAACACAAATTTTAAAAATCAGGAATGAAAAAATTGATGTCATTACAGAGTCTACAGATATTAAAAGGATAACAAAGAAATGTTATAGCAATGTTATGCCAATAAATTCAACACTCATACGAAATGTGAAAATTCCTTGAAAAACAGAAAATGTCAAAGGTTCATTCAAGAAGGAACAAAGTAAATAGCCCTATATTTATTAAATAAAGTGAATTTTTAGTAAATATTCCACAAACAAAACCCTAACCCCCAATAGCTTTACTGGTAAATTCTACCAAATATTTATGAAGAAAATAAGCACCATTTACATAACTTCTTCCAGAAAATTGTAGAGGAGGTAATATTACCCAACTTATACTATGACCCCAGCCGTATTCTTTTAACAAATCTAGATTAAAAATATTACAGAAAAACTACAGACCAATATTCTCTATGAATACAGATGCAAAATTTTGAATGAATGTTTATTAGATCAGATAAATAATATGTAACAAATATAATCCTTAGTGACTAAGTAGGTTTTATCCCAGGAAGGCAAGATTTGGTTAATATTTGAAAAAAAAAAATAAATTAATATAATTCTCCAAATTAACAGGCTAAAAAATAAAAACATGATTATCTCAATAGATGCAGAAAATCATTGACAAAATCCAATATCCATTCCTAATAACAATTTTCAGCAAACAAGGACACTTTCTTTGTCTACAAAGGGCATCTATTAAAACAAACAAAAACTACAACTAACATCATACTTAATGGTGAAAGACTGAATGATTTTTCCTAAGAGATCTGGAATAAAACATGTCTGTTCTCACTACTCATTTTTAATATTGTACTGGAGTTTTAGCCAAAGAATGAGGCAAGAAAAAGAAAATTATGACTCCCAGTTTGAAAAGGAAGAAATCAACTGCTATAATCTGCAGATGACATGAAAAATCTACTCCCCAAAAGGTAAAACATAACCTAAACTTAATAAGTGAGTTTAGCAGGGTTGTAAAATGCAGAAGTAACTTAAAAATAAATTTTATATTTATATATTAGCAATAAACAGTCAGAAATTCAAATTAAAGAAAAAATACCATTTACAGTAGCATTGAACATATAAAATACCTATGGAAAACTATGACAGAATATTTGTACACTGTTAATTCCATAACATTGATGAGAGAAATTAAGATCTAAATAAGTGTAGAAATATATCCTGTTGTGGGACAAAAACTCAATATTATTAAGCCATCAATTCAATTTTATATAGATCAATTTGATCTATAGATTTCATGCCATCTCAACTAAAACCATTGCTGGCATTTTAATATAAATATGATTTATATGAAATGTATTTAAATTCATATACAATTGACAAAGGGAAACTAAATTAATTTTCTTTGTCACAATAATTCAGTTTAGGGTATGGCATTTAACAGATATTTTCTTAATGATTTAATATTTAAGTGAACGAAATGAGGAGGAATAAGTTGAAACCTTGCAGACAGAATTGGATTTATTAAAATAAATAACTTCTACACTGTCACAGTTACTGAAGTCAGGTTGGATTTCCTTGGAGAGTTCAAACTCATAACAGAGGAAACAAGTATTATATAATGTTAATAGTGGAATCTAAATGGTGGGTGTTTAGGAGTTCAGTTATAATTTTTTAAAACTTTTATATATGTTTGAACATTCCCATAACTTAACACTCAGATTTTCTGTGAGATTTCTCATCTACTCACTTTAAATTTTGGGGAGAATCCACGACCTTCTCCCATCCCCAACAGACTTATTTCAGGGAAAATACACAGTTGTTAAGGAATGATAAGTTGTTTTTTTTTTTGTAATCTGTCTTTTATAGGCAGATCTCTTTGGGAAGTGTTTTCCATCTATATCCACACTCCTGTTTGAAGAAGTGTCCCATGCCCATTTTCCTTATCTCCCTACCTCCCTTGAAACAAAACAAAAACTAAGTAATTATTATGCCAGGTATTGTGCTGAATATTTTAACATTGACTCATTTAATTTCTAATTTGCCATGAATATTGGGATTCTCCAGAGAAACAGTACCCTTAGGATATTTATATATACATTTAGACATTCACTTATTTTAAGGGATTAGCCCATGTGATTATAGAGGCTGGCAAGTCCCCAAATCTGCAGAGTTAGTCAGCAAACTGAAGACCCAGGAGAGCCAATGGCTCAGTTTCAGTTCAAGTCCAAAAGGCCCTGAGAACCAGGAGAGACTATGTTGTAGTTCTAATTCAAAGGCTGGCAGCTTCAAGACCCAGAAAAATCCTGTGTTTTAGGTTAAGTCCAAAGGCCAGAATAAAAGCAGATATCCAAGTTCAAAGACAATCGGGCAGGAAGAATTCTTTCTATTTGAGGAGAGTCAGCTTTTTTGTACTATTTTAATCTTTATCTACTTAGATAAAGCCCAACCACATTAGAAAGAGCAATCTGCTTTGCTTAGTTTACTAATTTAAATGTTAATTTCATCTGAAAAACACATAGCTGGAGCATGGTGGCTCACACCTGTAATCCAAGCAGTTTGAGAGGCTGATGCAGGACAATAGCTGGAGTTTAGAAGTTTAAGACCAGCCTGGGCAACATAGAGAGACCCTGTTTCGAAGAAGAAGGAGAAGGAGAAGGAGAAGAAATAATTAGCTGGGCGTGGTGGTGCATACTTGCAGTTCCATCTACTTGGGAGGCTGAGGTGGGAGAATCACTTGAGCCCAGGCGGTTAAGGCTGCAGCAACCTGTGATGGCAATGTTGCACTCCAGCCTAGGCAGCAGAGACCTTGTCTCAAAAAAAATAATAAAAATTTTAAAAAGACACATAATATTAACTTTCACATGTTCACCCCTTGCCAGCTTAGGTGCAGATACACATCTCCCTAAATCATACTTCATCTTCAAATGTAAGCAATAACAGTGCCATATGCCACATAACGTGATGCAACTATCCTGTGTGCAACTGAAAACACACTAATTCTTTATCCAGAAAAGGAGATAAAGTACATGAATGATGTTTACTATTTTTGATATATTGTAAGATAAATACTGTGATATAAAGTTTAAAATACTTAAATTACTATTATATAAAGCCAATAATCTTATGTTACATGATAAGGAGCTAAGGCAGGGAAGAAAACAAAGATATTTGCTTAACATATATATACAAACATATTCATAACAAGACAAAGGAGGAAATACTCATGACAATTACAATCCTTGTTTCTGTAGGAGTCACATGATCCTAGGTGACATTTAAAATGACCTTCTTCTACTATGTATTATGCATTATTCCTGTGTTCAACAAGCACCTCAGCTGGTCATGGTTAACTACCTGGTAGGGTAACCAAATCTTCATTCCTGAAGGGTCTGGTTTATTAGTAGTCCTTCCTTAATTGGGTGGCTATAATTTTCCATTGACTTTAATCAAAGGGCTTGAAAATACCCAGACCCCCTATGGGATCTCCTGTATTCCAGACATATGCTTCCTTACCTCCAGTGTAGAGTAGTAGTCCAATTTCCCTTTAGGCGTCAGGATCAATCACCCCATTCAGCACAGTAACTCTCTTTGCCTATCAATTCAGAGGCATGAGGAGCCCAACGTGGCCTGGTGGCAGTCTTAACTTCCACTTCAATTTAATCACTGTTGTGTCTTCTCATGGAAGCATTCCTCCCTCTGGAACTAAGACCTCCAGGCCAGCAAAATATAGCAGAGGATGAGACTGCGGTGACAGGAAACAAAATTTTGCTAGTGGGTCACTAGGGAAAATGGTGAGATGAGCCACTCTCATTTCCACCACTTGATTCCCGGACCTGTGAAATAACATCATATAGTAGATGCTGATTGAGAGCATATACAGCCTTCTGTAGAACCTTGCCCCAGGCCTGCAAGGTATTTTCATTTAGCTGGCATTGCAACTGAGTCTTCAACAGGCCATTCCACAACTCTATCAAGCCAGCAGCTTCTAGATGATGGGGAACATAATAAGATCAGTGAATTCTGTGAGCAAGGCCTCATTGCTGCACTTATTTTGCAGTGAATTGAGTCCATTGATCAGAAGCAATGTTGTGTAAAATACCAAGACAGTAGAAAAGGGACCCTGTAGCTCCATGGATGGTATTTTTGGCAGAAGCATTGTATGCAGGGACAGCAGATTCATATACAGATTTTGTCTATTGCAGTGAGAACAAAATACTGCCTTTTCCATGATAGAAGCAGTCCAATGTAATTAACTTGTGACCTGGTAGCTGTCTGACCACCTCACATATTTATTTCTCATAGTCATGATTCAAGTTGTGTCTTCTAAACCCTCCCAGGGTAGATGAGTTTGTCTTAAATGACAAATTCACCCTAACATACTGTGATGGTTAATACTGAGTGTCAATTTGATTGGATTTAAGGATACAAATTTTTGATCCTGGGTGTGTCTGTGAGGGTGTTGCCAAAGGAGATTAACATTTGAGTTAATGGGCTGGGAAATGCAGACCCACCCTTAATCTGAGTGGGCACAATCTAATCAGCTGCCATCATGGTTAGAATATAAAGCAGGTAGAAAAATGTGAAAAGAGAGACTAGCCTAGCCTCCCAATCTATATCTTTCTCCCATGCTGGATGCTTGAGCCCTTGAACATCGGACTCCAGGTTCTTCAGTTTTGGAACTCAGATTTGTTCTCCTCAGCCTGCAGATGGCCTATTGCGGGATTTTGTGATTGTGTGAGTTAATACTTAATAAACTCCCATATATATATGGAATATATGTGTGTATTACATTAGTTCTGTCCCTCTAGAGAACCCTGGTTAATATACATACTAATCCACCTAAGTTTTTAAATTCCTTTCTCTACATTAAACCAAAGCAAGTACAGTATTTCTGACTTGCTAATTATTGGTCACCTTTTGGTCCCTGTTTCAGCCAACCAACAAAACAATTAGAACCCTTTTTAACTCCCTGAGCTGCAACATTAGTTAAGAATCGCTGCTTAATGACCTTATATCAATAATTTGACTTGATCCAACTTTATGTTCCTTTCACCATTATCCCACACCATTAGTATCTACTCCTACACATGTTCCCTGGATTTTTGTCTGTATATACTAGAAAGCACAAAGTAGTTCTTTTGGAATATAGTACACCTCCTCATTTTACTCATGAGGATTTATACTTCACCTTTAGACACCTTCTGGAAAAGAGGGATCATGGGGATGGGTCCTGAGGAGAGCTATTAGTCTTACAAGATAACTATCTTGGGAGAAGCTGTTAGAGTTTCTTCAGGCAATACCAAATAAATCCCCTCCAATAGGGATAGAAGATGCTTCCACTATGTCTAGAAAGTCTGCTTCCACTGACAAAAATGACGCAGAATTTAGGGGCTCAATGTCTTAAGCTTCATCAGGATCTTCCCACATATCTCCATTTCAGCTTTCAGGAACCCTATTACTTCCTTTGCAATCAAAGGAGTAACAGAAGACAACCTGTGAGGTTGGTGGTTCAAACTTGCATTGTAATTCAGCCAGTTGCATGATAAAGATTTGGTTTTCCACAACCTCAGCCCTGAGCTACAGGAGATAACAGTCTCCTTCAGGGCTCATATAGAAGCTATCAGGCCATTTATGTGGCACTTGAATTGGGATGTTGAATCCTTGAGTTCATCTTTTTCTTTTCCTACTTAATCCAGCAACATTAGGAGCAACCAGTTGATCTCATTATACTTGTTGGTTAGACAGAAGTGTTTAAAAGTATCATATATAACCATGCAGATCCTTGTAAGATTCTTATATGCCATTGATAAATAGTATGCAATGGTGAGATTTTGTGTATCTGTACTGGCAGACCATGCCACAGACCATCAGTACTTTTTCTATCGCTGAAAATAGAATCATTAGCATATTTAAATCTAATCAGATTAGAGAGCAGATTTCATAAATCCCACAACCCATTCAGAAAACTCATCTTAAAATTCTGTTTCTATTAAACAATAAACATAAGATGGCAGTCTACAAATTGAAAAAAATAATTTGCAAACCATGTATCTGACAAGGGGTTAATACACAATATTTATAAAGAATTCATACAACCAAATAGTGGGAAAAATATAATCCAATTAAAAGATGGGCAAAAAACCTGAATAGACATTTCTCCAAAGAAGACATAAAAATGGACAACAGGTATATAAAAAGGTGCTCAACATCATTAATCATCAGGAAAATACAAATCAAAATCACTATGGAATATCACCTCATACCCAGTAAGATGGTTATTGACAAAAAGTCAAAAGGTAATAAATGTTGGAGAGATTGTGAAAAAAAAGAACTCTCGTAACACCACCAGTAGAAATGTAGACTGATATTGCCAATGTGGAAAACAATATAGAAGTTTCTAAAGAAATGAAAAGTAGAATTATCATATGACTCAGCAATATTTTTTCTGGGTATATACCCAAAGGAAATGAAATTACAATCTCATAAAGATATATGTACTCCCATGTTCATTGCATCATTATTCACAATAACTAAGATACAAAAACAACCTAAGTTCCTGTTGACTGCCAAATGGATAAAAACACCGTGCTATGTGCATACAATGGACTATTACTCAGCCTGAAATAATGCACTTTGCCACAACACGGTTGAGCTTGGGGAACATTATTCTAAGTGAAATAAACCAGACACAGAAAGAAACTTTTCTGACTTATATGTGACATTTTAACAAATTGTTTAAATATACAGAGATAGAGAACAAAACAGTGGTTACCAGATGAAGTGGTGGGGGAAGAGGGAGGTGTAAGTCAAAGGATATGAAGAAGCAGATATGTAGGATGATCAGGTATACAGATCTAATGTGTAGGATGAGAGCTATGGGTAACAAAATTGTACTGCATATGGCCTCAGGCTAAATTAATAGATTTTAGCTGCTCTTGCCACAAAAACAACAACCAAAAAAGAAAGGGCAACTTTTTTTTGCTATCTATGCATATCCCATAACATCATGTTGTATGCCTTATAATAAATATGCACAATAAGTTTAAAAAACAAAGAATATAATACATATATTGAGTTTATAGAAAGAGACTTCTAGAAGATATTGAACCACTAGATGGAGGGGACTTGGGTCTCTAAATGACTATCTGAAGCAGATCAGCATCACATTTATTCCCCAGCATGCCACTGACTATGACATGTGACATGAGTATGTCATGTCTTTTGGCTATGGCATTAGTAACAGAATAAACTGTTAAAACATATTTTTTTAATTTTTACTTTTTAAATTTATTTACCTGTCACCCAGGCTGGAGTATAGTGGCATGAACTCGGCCCACTGCAACCTCTGCCTCCCAGGTTCAAGCAATTCTCCTGGCTCAGCCTCCCAAGTAGCTGGGATTATAAGCGCCCACCACCACATCTGGCTAATTTTTTGTATTTTTAGTAGAGATGGGGTTTTGCCATGTTGACCAGGCTGGTTTTGAACTTCTGATCTCAGGTGATCCACCTGTCTTGGCCTCCCAAAGTGCTGGAATCTCCGGCCACAATGTTGTTAATGGAAAACAAATATTCCTCTAGAACCACTCTCAGTGCCAAAATTTATATTTGTCAGAATTCTCTAGAGAAGCAGAACCAATAATTATCATCTCTTAGTATCTGTTGGGGGTTGATTCTAGGACCCCTCCATCCTCGAGTATACCAAAATCCAGTGATGCTCAAGTCCCTTATATAAAAGTCCCTTATATATAAAAGGATGGTATCTGTATACAACCTACACATATTCTCGTGTATGCTTTAAATCATCTCTAAATTACTTACAATACGTAATGCAATGTAAATGCTATGTAAATAGTTGTTATATTTTATTCTTTAGGGAATAATAACAAGAAAACAAAAGGTCAGTACATGTTCAGTACAGATATACCATACTTCTTTGTTTCAAATATTTTATCTGAAGTTGGTTGCCTCTACATACATGTGGAAAGAGAGACAGAGAGAGAGAAAAAAAGAAAAGAAAGAAAGAGAAAGAGAGAAACAAAGAGACACAGAGAAATATATTTATAAGGAATTGGCTCATGTGATAATGGGTACTTGAAAGTCCCAGGATCTACAGGGTGAGTCAGGAAGCTGGAGTGGAGACTGAGGAGAGCTGACAGTTTAGTTCCTGTCTGGACTGTCAGGCTTAAGACCTAAAAAGAGCGAATGTCCCAGTTCAAAGGTCATTAGGAAGAAAGGCCTCTCTGTTACTTCGCCTTTTTGTTCTACTTTGACCTTCCATTGATTAGATGAGGCCCACCCACATTAGCAAGGGCAATATTCTTTACTCAGCCTACCAATTTAAATGTAATCTCATTTCAAAACATCCTCACAGAAACAGAATAATGTTTGTGTAAATATTTGGGCACCATATGGCCCAGTCAAGCTGGCACATAAAATTAACCATCATGGCACTACCAAATCTTAGAGAAGAAACTTTCACCATGGCAGAGCCAGGACTCTTTAAAGATGCAACATTTGAGCAAAAAACTTGAATATTATGAAGTAATTGAAGGAATCATGAGATTCTCGGGTAAGAGCCTTTTCTTCAGTTACAGAGGGAAGACCAGAGCCAATGACCATGAGTCACAGCAGGTTACATGCTCTAGGAATAGCAAGGATGCTAGGGTAGCTTGTGTGAGAATGAGTGTTGGAAGCAGTGATAATAAACTTCATAGATATAGCCGGGGTCAGATCACGCATGGCTTTGTAGGACATCAAAAGGCACATAGATTATATTCTATTTGTGACAAATAAGGACAAGAAGAATTTGAGCCTGGAAAGGACATTCTGTGCTTTGAGAAAAAACATAAGATTAAGAGACAAGAATAAAAGTAGGAATATCAATTGAGAGCCTGTTTGTATAATTCAGTTTCATTTTCTTGAAATAAGACTACAGAATGTATACTGGTGGGTTGCAGTAAGTGTCTCAATTTGAATGCTGCTCACTACATGGCCCAATCTTTCATGTACACCTTCCTTAAGAATTCTGGAGTAAAGTGTGGAAGCTGACATACATTAAGGCTCTTGACCACCTCTCATCTCAGAGGGCAGATATTACCCTCAGGATTTCCTTTGCAGCATTAGAAGCTGCAGGCTCGTTAGACTCCAAATATGTGAACCACCACCACATGTCAACTTTGATTTAAAGCGAAGGAGCTGGCATTGCTTGAAGGTGAGGTCACTGGAATTGGAGCCTTGATGAAGTTTCACAGAAAGAAAACATTGTGCTGTGTTTGTGTCTCCCTCACATTCCTCCTTCCCCCTCGCCTCACTTCCCACCACATGTGGGTTGGCTGTTCCTAAGGCCCCAGGGATTGAAGGAAAGGCATTGACTTTGGAGCATATCAAAAAGTCTACACAAAACCAGGGAGAAGTCCTCCTCAACCTGGGCACAGTTTTCCAAGGAAAGATATTCTAATTTTGATGGGAGAAAGAGACTGGGAGAAGAAGCTACTTCAGCCTGTTATAGAAAACAACTCTTGGTGTGTGTTCATGGAATTCGCTACATAATAAGGAAGCTGATTCTCCAGCTGTGAGTCAGAGTCTGGCTGATGTAAAAGGATGAAAGAAAAAGCCCCTAGAGGTTTACACACACGCAAAATTTCCAGGATTGTGTCCCCATTAACAAAGGCTGGGACCAGGGAGTAAGGTTACCTGAGTTTCAAGATCAGCCCATTCATAGGCGTCATGCAAGCCTGAGCTGGTTAATTTTCACCTTTGGCTTCAGTGTTCTCTTTTGTAAAGTAGGGGTAATAATGTTATTTCCTTTGTAGGGTTAATATGAGGATGAGGAGACATAATGCATGGGAAAAAGCTTTGTAAATTCCAAAGCTATTACCAGTATAAGTTTGTTTCACTTCATACCACTCAACTAATATTTATATTGAAGATCCCTCTGCTTCTATTCCTGTTCTAGGTCTGGGGATTGAACCACAGTCGGATACCTAGTGGAGACAGAAAGTTAAAATCATGTTTGTTTGTAAATGTGAAAGTGTTGGTAGGTGTAAACAGTTTGATTCCTTAGAAGTGAGTTGGAACTCACCTTAGAAGATAGTTACTAATCGTATATCCAAAATTCCTTTCTACTGCAGTCTTTCTGTCTCAGAAGATGCTATTATATGATACCCATCCAATTGCTCAAAACAAAAGCACAGGAGTCTTTATTTACTCTTTTTTATTTTTTATTTTTATTTTTTTGAGACAGAGTCTTGCTTTGTTGCCCAGGCTGGAGTGCAGTGGCACGACCATGGCTCAAAGCAGTCTCAAATTCCTGGGCCCAAGTGATCCTCCCACCTCGGTCTCCCAAGTAGCTAGGACCACAGGCATGCACCATTACCACACACAGCTAGCCCAGCTTATTTATTTATTTTTTTATTTAGATACAGGGGTCTCCCTATGTTGCTTAGGTTGGACTCAAACTCCTGTGCTCAAGCAATCTTACTGTCTCAGCTGCCCAAACTATTGGGACTATAGGTGTGAGCCACTGTACCCAGCCAATTTTTTTCTTTACTCCTTCCACATCCAGCCTATCAGAAAGTCCTGTATCCTCTGCCTGAAGAAAATATCTTGAAATCTCTCCTCCCCTGCCCATCTCTATTGCTATCACTCTGATGCAAGGCCTTCTGTCACTCTGCCCATATAAAAGTTACCAACTGCTTTCTCTGTCTCCAGTATTAACTTTTACCCTACAGCAAACAGGTCTTAAAGATACAATACCATTTCTTCGGGAAGCTGAGGCAGGAGAATCACTTGAACCTGGGAGGTGGAGATGGCAGTGAACCGAGATCACAGCACTGCACTCCAGCCTGGTGACGTAGCGAAACTCTGTCAAAAAAAAAAAAAAAAAAAAAAAAAAAAGCCATACCATTTCTTGCTAACTTCTCTATCCACCTAGATTTCCAACTGCTTAGCATGGCCACTCATGCCTTATGTAATCTGGCCTCTGTCTTCTGGCTAATTTCTCTCACCAACGGTTTAGTCTACTGTAAGCACACTGGCATTCTTGCTGTATTTCAAGAGAATGTTACTGCTGTCTTGGGGCATTTCACTGGCTGTTTCCTTTTCCTGCAAAGCTCTGATCCCGGATCATTTTGTCTCCTTCTCAGGTCTCAGCTCAAGTGTCTTGACCTCAGAGAGGCTTCTGTCACCACCCAATATAATGACTGCCAGCCTAGTCACTTTTTCACTATGCTGCTTTTTGTTTCCTGAGCATTTATCATTATTTGCAATGATCTTGTTCACTTGTTTACATCTTTGTTGTCCGTGGTCACCTATCTCAGAAACTCTGTGGGAATTGGCATCTTTTTATCTATCTAGTTCAGTACTGTACCTGGCTGCCTATCTCACTATGATGTACAGAAAACCCCATCAGGTCCACAATCAACAGCTTCAGAGTGGATCCAAAGGTCCCTTTCATTTTTAGAAAAGCACTTTATAGTACCTTTTAGGGATAAATCTAAAAATCTAACCCACCTAAATCCACCCTAGTTATGCAGGAAGATCTAAGGTGAATGACAGGATCTAAGTAAATTCTGCAGCTTTAGATAAGTTTTGTGTTCAGTGATATCAATTGGGTGTTTTGTGTTTTTAAAAAAACAAATCATGCTTCAGAAAATTGCTTCCCTGGAAAACAGTATTTTTCCTAAATATGGATTTTTACTTACCCAGGGCTATAAATCACGGGGTGTTCTTGTGGAAGTATCAGCAGTTGCATACAAGAGGAGAGTAGATGGAAAGGAATTGTCAGCAGGGGTATGTTGATTGGATATATTTATCATCTCACTCTGGTGAAAAACTTGTTAAAAAAAGGAAAAATAAAGGAATGAACAGAACACAGCATTAGAAAGAACACAGACTAAATACCCTTACTTGGTATTATTTACCAAAGTACAGACATGTACCAAACAAGGAAGATTGTCTACTCTGGATCAAGGGGCCCTAATAAGTGTAAGTAGGTAAGTGGGGGAGGTGAGTAGGGGTGGGATGGCACTGGGAACTGACACCTGCTTTTAAAGGAAGACTGAGAGCTAGTCAGGTATGAGTAGGTAAGGAACCATGGCATTGCATTTGACCTGTGGATTCTGAATGAAGCCACTTCTAGTGGCAATTATAAGTTACTCTCTGTGTTGTGTATCGATTTGGATATCCCCAGCTTCTTAGTAGTGTCCCCTCACCCTTGGTCAAGTCAGGAGGTCGGAATGATCCTAGCCCACTGAGGACACTGTGCCCACTGGAGTGGCAATCTGTTGAGGACCAATGGCAACCAATGAAGTTAGATGATATCACAACCAAGAGGTAGATGGCAGGAAATAAATAAAGAAATGGCTCTGCCTACATGTGATAAAGTGGAACTTGGAAAATCTACAGGATCAAGAGATATAGGGGGGTGGAGCACCATCTTTTGGCAATTAGGCTGGTTGAAGCTGATACTAGAGTAATTTTGCTATAAAAGGAAATGTGGCTTATTTTAGAGTACTAAGCTGCTTGTCTAGAGGAAAACAGCTCACACAGAGATGAGGAAGACATAGCTCACAGGATACCTACAGTTGGATAAGCTATTTCAGTGCCTTTCAGGACTCACATGATCCTTTTGATGCCCCTCAATGAGCTATGCACAAGTGTTCATTTTTCAATTCCCATTTTGGAAAATAGCTGAGCCCTTTACAAAGCCTAGTAAGAACTCCACATGGGAGGAAACATAGAAAAGGGCTTCTGCAAACTTATCCCGAAGAAACAAATTCTTCAATCAGGAAGGGAAGATCAAGTCAATCACACATTCTGGAAGAGGTAAGTTACCCAACGTATTCTTAAGTTTATGTTGCACACAGGTCTGGTTCCACAGGCATGAGATCAGTGCAGTCACACAGGACCCACACTCAGAAAGGAACCATACTTTGGGCTTAATGCTCCACGGTCACTTTCTTGAAATCCTTAATTTTTTGTTTGAACTTGTATTGTGGAAGTGAAATCTGATAGGACAATGGAGCATATTTCTGGACTTGGAGTCTTAGTCCTATGGACCCTACAGCCTGCTGCCTTCCCACCTCCCCTGGATAGGTTTTCAGCCACCTGCTCCAGGTCCCTGGTACTTGGTACCTGGGATTCCAGCCAGCCATCCCCTCCAAGCCCCTGCTCTGTGATTGTTGCTGCCCTCCCGCCAGGATTGTGAGGACCTTGGTAGTGTCATCAGGGGTGAGAAGCCTATGTTCGCTGTCATCATCCATCTCCAGTTGGGGTCTGCACATGGTGCAGGGTGGCCAGATCAGGATCAGACGTGCATGCCCTGTGGTGTCTCCAGGGGTGTACAGCAGCAACATTCCCTGCCACAGGTCAGTCCCAGTATTAAGACTGCAATTCTATAGTGGTTTCCTATCCCAGTGGGTTGGAGCAATGAACTCTGAAAAGAAAAGACTGAATTCTGCGCTCCTAGGTAGGGCATTCCACTCCAGTGTGGAGGTTGATGGGAAAGGGAACCAGGCAGCCAGATGCACACAGCAGATTATGGAACAGACCTTGGTTACCTGGTAGGGTCTGCTCACATTCAATGAGTATCTCCCTGTTAGAGAGAAGGTGACATTGAATAGTTTTAAATAAAGCTTATAGGAGGTCATAGGTTTGGACTGAGCTCCTGCACTAGGCCAAACAGAACCAAAGTGGAGTTACTTACGTGGAAGTTCCACACCACCAAGCCAAAACTAAGTTGTTTATCTGACTTTTCAAGAAATCAGAAGAGAGAGAAATAATAGCTAAATCCCCAAACAGGTCAGTTTTAGCCTCATGATAAGAAAGTCACCTTTGCTTTAACTTTTATAAGGAAAATAACTTTGAAACAACCAACCCACTTTTTATTCTGTTTCTGCTTTCCTCAGCACTTTTCTGTCTATTAAGTGAATTTCCTCTGCTTAACTCATCAGAACACTCATACTATTTGATAAAATGAGGTGCTGTCCAATTCTGGAATCGCAAAAGACAGCCAATTAAG
The DNA here is from genome assembly GCF_000951045.1 of Mandrillus leucophaeus. Lineage (NCBI taxonomy): Eukaryota > Metazoa > Chordata > Mammalia > Primates > Cercopithecidae > Mandrillus > Mandrillus leucophaeus. The sequence continues at coordinate 245,422 of NW_012101744.1, read as the reverse complement.
GTCTTTAAATTTATTGTAATTTTGTCTCTTGACAATAGCAAACACAGAACAATATGACAACTTGGGAGGAGACTGGCGAAGAAGGAAAATATTATATTTTAATATAGTTTGTGGCACTTTTCGTATTTGTTAAACAAGGAGCCTCACAAATTGTATAGCCAGCCTTGGTTGCATGCATAGTTTTGTGGCTCTTCAGATAATCCTTGTGTTCCTGCCTACAGCCTTTATACGGCCAAGAAGGCAAGCCTGGACATTTCTCAAAGACAGGTTTTAGAACATTGAAAAGCTGAGAAATCTGGTGATAGAGGCAAGAGAGAAGGATAGGAGAAAAATAGGCATTAGTTGAAAGTCTGAGAAGATAAGCGCTGTCTCCAAAGTTTCAGTTTAGCCAGGTCACTGCACTTTCTAGAAATAGGTGGGAGGAGCTCCTAAGCAAAATCTATATCTAAAAAACCAATCTGCAGAACTATGTGAAGTCAACAGCATGGCTAGAGGGTATGTTTCCTACTGGATTCTTAGGGGGTTTTTAGGTGTTTTTTTCACCCAAATATGCCCAAGACAAACTTAAATGTTACACTTGTGAAACTCCAATACATCAGAGAGGAGAAAGCAAAAGAAACATCTTAGAGTTCACCCCATACAATTTACAGATGGGGAGTAGGAGATCTATACCACTGCCAAGGGGGGCAGAAGAAATGCTCAAATGTATCAGAATAACTTGGTTAGTGACAGAATTTGGGAAATAACTTCTGAGACCCAATCCAGGGAAGTTTCCACTAAATCTGAGCCTGCTTTCTTTCTTTCTTTCTTTCTCTCTCTCTTTCTTTTTCTTTCTTTCTTTCTTTCTCTCTCTCTTTCTTTCTTTCTTTCTCTCTTTCTCTTTCTTTCTTTCTTTCTTTTTTTTCTTTTTCTTTCTTTCTTTCTTTCTCCCTTCCTTCCTTCCTTTCTTTCTTTTTCTTTCTTTCTTTCTCCCTTCCTTCCTTTCTTTCTTTCTTTTTCTTTTTTCTTTCTTTCTTTTTCCTTCCTTCCTTCTTTCTTTTTTCTTTTCTTTTCTTTCTTTCTTTCTTTCTTTCTTTCTTTCTTTCTCTCTTTCTCTCTTTCTTTCTCTCTCTTTCTTTCTTTCTCTCTCTTTCTTTCTTTCATTGGCTTTCATTTTTACAAATATTAAATGTGAAAAGGCCAGAATTTGCCTTAAAATATGATACCGTGTGTGGAGTGTCTACTACATGACAGGCCTTGAACATTCACAGTTTAACATACAACAGTCTTGTAAATATATTATCATGGCCCCATTTACAAGAGAGGATGTGAAGGCACAGAGAGTACAAATTGTGTAGTCTGTATATGAGCTGAGATTTAAATCCAGGTTAGTATAACTCTAAGCCTGTTATAATGGGTTTAGTGAAACCCAAAATTCAAATCCACCTGAAACTTGTAAATGTGACCTTATTTGAAAAGAGGGTCTTTGCAGCTCTTGATCTGAGGTCATCCTGGATTACCTGGATGGGTCCTGAATCCAGTGAAAAGTGTCCTGACAGGATACAAAAGAAAAGATATGGGATATGGTTTGCCTGTGTCTTTGCTGAAATCTCACTTGAGTTGTAGTTCCCATAAACCCTACATGTCGAAGGAAGGGACCTCATGGGAGATAATTGAATCATGGGGACGGTTACCGCCATGCTGCTGTTCTTGTGATAGTGAGTGAGTTCTCATGAGGTCTGATGGTTTTACAAGTGGCTTTTTCCCCTTTAGTTTTGCACTTCTCCTTCCTGCAATCCAGTGAAGAAGGGTGTGTTTGCTTCCCCTTCCACCATGATTGTAATACTTCCTGAGGCCTCCTCAGCCAGAGAGAATTGTAAGTCAATTAAATCTCCTTCCTTTATAAATTAACCAGTCTTGGGTAGTTCTTTATATCAGCATGAGAATGGACTAATACAGACACATAGAGAAGATGATGTAAAGATAGAGGCAGAAAACTGGAATGATGTGTCTGTAAGTCAAAGAATGCCAAAGATTTCTGGCAGCTCTTAAAAGCCAGGAGAGAAGCATGAAACAGATTCTACCTCAAAGCCTCCAGAAAGATTCCACTCTGCTGACACCTTGATTTTAGACTTCTGCCCACCGACCTATGAGAGAATAAATTTCTGTTGGCTTATGCCACCAAGTTTGTGATAATTTGTTATGACATCCCTAATAAACGAATACCTTTCTTTTGCACATCTTATGGCTTCTTACATATACTTTTGTTTGTTTTGCTTCCCTTTCAGTCTCAAGGCTTGTCCCAACAGGAAGATTCTATAGATAATGGATAAAAAGGAATTAAAAGAAAACATCCCATATCTGATGGCTATTTTCAAAGCCATTTCTGGATCAGTTGATTCCATTACACAAGCAAGAATTCTTAAAATGAATTTCCTTGGAAAAATGAGAGGAAGCACCCCTAATAAATTACAAGCCATTGCTCCAGTTGCTTTTTGTTAAGAAAAACAAGAACAGACCACTGAAATGATTCATAAATCATGTGATTTTAATACTGATGATACCATACAGAACTTTGTTGTTTGCCAGGACTTTTATTTCACATGCATGATCTCATATCATTCCCAAGTCAAGCCTATATTTTTTTGTGTTATTTTATTCATAAAAATACAATGGATCAGTGAGTTACCTGCTCAGGGTACCATGATTAGTATGTATCAGAATAGGGATTTAAGCTCAGCTCACTTGCTCAAATGCTTTTACCATTATGAAAGAAAGGCACAATCCTCTTGTATTCTTGATGGAGAAGTGACTTACTTGCTGAACCTTTTGTAGAAGTAGAAGAGAGGCCACAAGACAATTGGAAGGATTACACTCCAGACTTTTGCTTTTCTTATCTGGTCTGGTTCAAAGCATTTTCTGAATAAAGAAACATTTTATTGTGTGAGGCATTTTGGAATTCAAAATTGGGATTAAAGCCATAAAACTACCAGATGTTTTGGAGCAAAATCTCTAAACATGCTAGAGAATGTACTGTGATGCCTGCCACTTGAACACACTTGAGACACAGACTTGGAGGAGGAGCCTCATTTTTCTAGTTTCTACCAGTGGTCATATTCAGGATAGTGCTAAAATGGGAGTAGGGGGAACACTTTAAAGCTTATGGCATTTGTGCATTTTTTCCTGCCTTTATAATTTGACACTATCCCTGAAACATAGAAGATATTGTCTTCATTTTACAGGTGAGGAAACTGAGGTTTAGAGGAATCTAATGACTTACCCAAGGTAACACAGCAAGAAAAGCTTCGTGGCTGGGGTTCTGATTCTGGATTTACACACTCCTCATTCCACCATACTTTATAATGAAATCACACTGTAGAGGTAAATTTAATTCCTGTTAATGGACCAGAAATTGTACGAAGTGTCATCTGCAGGGTAGGATGCTGAGGACAGAAATCATTAATGGCTCCAAGTAGATCACAGTCAAGTAGGAGAAAAGGGGAAAAATGCCTCAGCACAGTACCTACATTAAAACTACCATTCTGAAGTCAGTTGTCCCTCCTTATGTGTAGGGAATTGGTTAAACAACCTTGAGAGTATACCAAAATCCAACTATGCTCAAGTCTGTGTTATAAAATGGTGTACTATTTGCATATAATGTATTCACTTCTTCTGTATACTTTAAATCATTTCTTGATTATTTATAATACTTAATACATTGTAAATGCTTTGTAAATAGGTGTTTAACTCTATTGTTTAGAGAATAAAGACCAATAATGAGTCTGTATATGTTCAGTAGAGATGCAATTGTTTTTTACTATTTTCAACCTATAATTGAATCTATGGATATGGAACCCATGGATACAGACAGCCAACTTTCCTTACAATTTTAATAGTTTATACCTGACCCTTTACCATCAGCTCTATATAGTCAGGCATGTACTCTGTACTATCTAGCATGCCAACTAGAAACAACAAGGTTCTATTAGTAATTGATACAATACAGAAATGTACTAGCTGTTTTATTTAGAATGCTGATAATTGACAATTCCAGGGCTGGTTCTGTGGCTCAATGATGCCATCAAGGACCTAGGTTTTTATCTATGTGCTTTTTATCTCATGGTTATAGAACAGCTACTCCAGCACCAGACCTCACATACTAGTGTCCTAAAGCAAGGCAAAAAGAGTTCTGTAAAATGGTTCTCTTTTTATCACAGACTTACTTTGAGCCAAGCATTGTACTTCTCTTATTTAATTTTCTTTCTTTCTTTTTCTTTTTTTTTTTTTTTTT
>NW_012101744.1:238413-240482 GCF_000951045.1 Mandrillus leucophaeus | reverse complement strand
TATGTTTCAGTGAGAAGGTGGGGAAAGGGAAGCAGAGAGGGGTGTACTTTGCTGCCATATCTCAGGCAAGGCTCGAATACCAAGAATTTCCCTCCCTTTCCCATGAGAAACTGTCAGGAAAGAAACCACTTCAAGATGCTGCTATCTTCCTATGCAGGGGGTGGGGGTGGGAGGGAAGGAGAAAGAGTGAAAGAAAAGAAAGTAAAAGAGAGCCTAGAATGTCTTTCCATCTACATTACCAGAAAAACCACTCTTTTAACCATTGCTTACCTGCTTACATCAGATGAGAGACTTTTTAAAATCATTTTTTCTTTTTCTTTTTTTTTTCATACCTTCACTTCCTGAGGTTTAAGACAGTGCTGGTGAACATAAGCAAACGATGTGGAACAGTGTGCTTAGGTTTGCCCGGGCTGAGAGAATCATTCCTCTAATGTTCTTTCTATTCTTTTCTCATTTTTTTCTCATTCTTGGCTATGCTATTGTCACTTTCTCTGCACTGAAATCTTTCCAAGGCTCATGATTCCTTAAGTCTTATGTATGGTCCATAGAAAACAGACTCATAATTCCTTGTTTTGATAGCAATTTTCAGTTAGCTTGGACCCTGGTGATCTTCTCCAAGGTCCTGTGATTTTTGTTGGCTCATTGAATGTAACTGATGAATTTGGGTGGGGGATGGAGTTGAACCTAATAAAGAATTGTACTTCCATTATGGAAAACAAAAGCCAATAATATTTTTACATACATTCTGAAAAATTGAAACTATAGAGAGAATGTAGCATGCATATTGAGGTCTTAAATCAGCCTAATTTGCCAGACAAATTAGGTAATTAACAAAGGTCTTCTTAAAGGGTCATTAGCAAAGTAAGATTTGAACATGCGACAATTACAGTACATGTTTTTCTCATAAAACAGCCAACATGATGACTAGTAATTAACCTCAGAACTGACAGAGCATTATTCCTTCTGTTTCTTTCCTAAGCAAAATTGTGCCAAAATGTCAAGGAAATCCCAAGGGATCTGTTAATTTTCTCAGTGCAAATTAATTTTATGTATTTATTATTTATACCATACATTTGACCAAACAAAATCTATCTGGCGTCTCAATGGTAATAATGTCAGTATCTTGAAATCTTATTTCTCACAATCTATAGCAAAATGATTTCAAGTCATATCTCCTACTTACAGAGACAATATGTCTAGTTTCCTTTTCATAGAACAGGAGCTCTAGATAATATACTGTGTTTATTAAATGGAAAGTAACTAGTATTTTTTGAGCACATATAAAGTGCTAGGTATGAAACTAGACGACTTTTTCAGTTCATTTCATTCTTCCAACAACCTTATAAGGTAGGTTTTATTAATCCCATTTCATGGGTAAGAACCCCGAGGATTAGAGGAAAGTAAAATTATTGGAATAGGATCCATCTGGTTTGTAATCCTGTGCTTTCTTTTACACCACAGTGCATATGCACACACACTTACAAACATGTACTATAAGCCCATTTATACTTTGCACTGAAATTCTTCGAATATGACTGTAAGGTAGAGCATGAAAAATGATCCATTTAGGTTGAGTCCTTCTAGAGTCACGCATTCAGAAGTCAACAAATGCAAGGCATACCATTGTCATTTGTGATACTTTCCAAATATCTAAGTGTATCTGTGAGAGATATAGCCTGTGCTAGCTTGATGACACTCATTGCGTAGGCTAGCCATGAACCTTTCTGAAGAATGTGGAGAAGGAATGGCAAACAAAATGTGGCTGCATCCTGTCCATCTTCTTAGGTTGCCTGGATGTTTCTTCCTCCAGGAATCGTTCCGACTGCCAACTGAGTGTTTCTTTTTCCCTGAATTCCCTTTTTTAGAGCAATGTTGCTACCACACTCATATACACACAGATTATCTGGAACATACGTCAAAATGCAGTAGGTCTAAGGTGGTGTCTGAGACCCTGCATTATCAAGCTTCCAGGCAATACAGGTGCTGCTAGTCCATAAGGCACTCCTTGAATATAGCAAGAGTTTCGAGCACTCTCCACTTCTTGGCTTATCTGATTTTTTTTTTTTTTT
>NW_012101744.1:232641-233398 GCF_000951045.1 Mandrillus leucophaeus | reverse complement strand
TTTTTAATAGAGACGGAGTTTCACCATGGTCTCGATCTCCTGACCTTGTGATCCGCCCGCCTCGGCCTCCCAAAGTGCTGAGATTACAGGAGTGAGCCACCGCGCCCGGCCATTTAATTTTCACTGAAACAAAACAACTTTGAGAATATCATATTTTCTACACCTTACAGGTAAGGCAACTAGAGGGGTCATTCAGTTTGTCCCAGGTATAAGCTCAGAATTCAAACTCAGGTCCAAAATGTTCTGAAGGATAGGGCTTTAACCATCAAGATGCTATAAAACTTGCTTTGCTAAACATGATAACCCCATTAAGGTAAAATTCATACATTAATCATGTATTTGTAGGCTTATCATATAGTGATTCAGACAGTTATTAAAATTTATTTCCCTCATTCATTTTATAGACAAGGACACTGTAGCACAGAAGAAAATCTTTGAAAGTCATACCACTGTTTAGTGGAGAGCCAGGTCCCAGACCTCAACTCACGTCTCCTGCTCTGCCTTTCTCCTTTTACCACCTTGGTTTCATTCTATTTATGCCTAGGATGGGATGGGCCTAAGATGAGTATATGCTTTATATGTTTCAGTGAGAAGGTGGGGAAAGGGAAGCAGAGAGGGGTGTACTTTGCTGCCATATCTCAGGCAAGGCTCGAATACCAAGAATTTCCCTCCCTTTCCCATGAGAAACTGTCAGGAAAGAAACCACTTCAAGATGCTGCTATCTTCCTATGCAGGGGGTGGGGGTGGGAGGGAAGGA
>NW_012101744.1:205499-230921 GCF_000951045.1 Mandrillus leucophaeus | reverse complement strand
TGTCTGAGACCCTGCATTATCAAGCTTCCAGGCAATACAGGTGCTGCTAGTCCATAAGGCACTCCTTGAATATAGCAAGAGTTTCGAGCACTCTCCACTTCTTGGCTTATCTGATTTTTTTTTTTTTTTAATTTATAGGTCTTACTTCTCTGACTGAATTATTGTCATTTTCTTGGTAATCTGATTGCAGTTTTAAAAATTCATGTTCAAGAACCTCCCTGAACAATCTAAATGGACATTCAGTGACACTATCACATACACTTGTTTTAATTATCAGACTGGGATTTATCCTCTCTCTCCACACCCCTATCCCTGCCCACACACATTATAGAGTAAGAGCGTAATTTTTTTTCAGCTGGAACCCACACATTAAATGATTACGTGATACATAGTAGACAAACTCTTTTTTTCTTACTACCAATTTCATTTTCTTTGTAGTTAATGTAAGATTCTACCATAAACATGGTATGGTAACTGTAATAGTTTTCTGTGTTCTTTAAAGTTCATTATTTTTGTAGTTTATAGGAGAGCAGTTAGGCTGAATTGAGGGCTACTAACCAAAAATGCCATATTAAACGAAAAGTTTTGTGTATGGATATGAGTGTCTGTGTAAGTATAAAATATGCATAGTATAAAACATAAATATATATATATATTTTTCCACTTGGATTCCTAGCCTATCTGTGCTGTTTTTTGAGATTCTTGATTAAAATTAAGTAAAGCACAATCTTTTTCCTGAGAAGCAAAATCCAGTATTGATTTTTCTTTATTGACCAATCATACATTGCAGCATAAATATTTATGATGGCTGCACATAATAAGAAAAATAAGTTAAATACCACAGAGGAAAATGAAATGTAAATGGGAAAGGATTCCTCGTGGGTAATACATCACTTTATAATCTTATGTTACTCTAAGAAGCACCTAACAGCTTTCTAGAATCAATGCTCAGATTACAAGACCTTCATCATCACAAACAGACATTTGCAATTTGGTCTCCTGTCCTCTTGGGGCTTACCCATGTCAGGTTTATTTGGCGATTTAGCAAGTGAAATACAATATATATGCAAAGCCCTTCTAAAGTGGCCAGGTGTTTAAATTGAACTCTTCTAATATTTTAGAGCATTTTTGTAGACTCCCCAAATGTCAGAGTTGAAAGGAGCCATAGAGATCATTATTCCATGGTTCTTACTTTATGGTGGAGGGAAAGAAAGTACAGAGAGGAAAAGTGCTGGTCTGAGATCACACACAGCACGCTGTTAGTTGAGCAAGAATTGTACGTGGCTCCCAGTCTTTCAGTACAGTGTCTCTCCTGAGCAAGTCTGTAATTTTGCAGAGCTGAGAGTGATGTGGAAAGGGCAACAGGGATGCAGTATGAGTAGGGTGTGGATAGCTCAGATTATAAAAGATGAATTTTCCTTAAATACTTAGCCAGGCAGGTTTAAAATTCCAAAGGACACAGTAAAACAGTAAACAGCAGCTCTATTTTTCTCTGGAGTTGTTAATGACTTGGTTGGAATATACAGAGACAGCCATTTGGTTGGACATCAGTTTCTGTCTTATTGATCTCAGAAGGCTGGTGAATGATACTGAAGGGTTTTGAGTGTCAGTCTCTAAAAGTCTTTAAGTGGTAGTCACAAAGATCTTTAAGAAAAAGTGCGTCCTCACTGCCACCGTCTTTTCCATTACTTAGTCTTGTGAGGCCAGTAACTTCCATTTTTATAGACGCAGGCCCTTTTTGGTAATTCAAGAAGATGGAAGACAGGATACCCCAGTGAATATTATCTACAGGAGTTAGAAATTCTAAATGTACAATGCACACGTGTTTGAGTGTGAGCAATATTAGTAAATTAAAATTTATGTCATACAGTTAAAAATACACTACGCATTTATCTTCTACATACTATTTATGGGAAAGAGAAAGAGAATGTAGGACTTCTGGCTTTTTTATTATCTTTCAGTCTCCTCCCAATTATTATAGGAGGAAATACATAACGCCTCCCTTCTTTGTCATCAACCTCCTTAAACATGCTTACTGAACAAGATTCTCAAACGGCAAAAGGTTATGAAAATACACTTCAGTGAGATAACTTCAGGGATCAGACATATATCTAAACTGGGTAGAGATTATAAATCCTGTATTCAAAACTGTTATGTTTGTCCTCAAAAAGAAGTGCTTTTTGGGTGAAATATGTGTGTGTCTGTGTGTGTGTGTATAAATATATATATATATATATATATATATACACCTGCATGTATATATTTTTAAAGAAAAGAGCAGAAGAAAGTAATAGCTGCTATCTTGCATCAAAAATGCAAATATTCATGGTAACTTGAGTATTCATACCAGGTCAGCAATCCAATGCAGTTTGAGAGTTAAAAGAACTCCCTTGATAGCTCTAAAACCAGAGTCCGGATGACGAGAAGGATACCTGATGTTTGAATTGCCTTTGCAACTACATTTTTTAGGGCATTCAAATTGCTGCTCGCTAACATTTACAGTTCTCTGCAGCCATAATATACCTCCATGGGATTTGAAAGGAGATCAAAGAAGCAGGAAAGATATTTCTATTCCCAAATTCTTACTAGGAAAAGATCGGTACATGTCAAATAGCTTTTAATGTCCACAAACCCAGTTCTGTATACACACAAGGTCTTTTCCATTAGTAAAACCTACACTTTTCTCACCGAAAATCTGTTCAACTCCAAAGAGGAAAGAAACTCTGCTGTGAATGTTAATAGTTATAGATGTTAGCCTTCAAAGGAACTTTCTCAACATTTTAAGTCCCTTTCCCATTGGTTACAGAATATAAACATGCCTTTTATTAAGAGAACTTGCTCTACATAAATTCCTACTTTTGCTTAAAAAATTGAAGTAGGCGCAGGAAAAGTAGAATATTTTAAAGAAAGGATTTTTCACTTTGTAAACAAGCCTTGACAAATTTCAGAAAAGCATACCGTATGCATAGCATATCTCTTCTCTAATATCCACATTGCACATATATTAAAATTCAACGGAAGCAAAAGTAAACAAATTAAAATGATTTTGTCTACAGAGGAGGGAGGAGACAAATAGAAGGTACAAATAAAATCTAGATTTCTCTGAATGTATCTCATTTTGTAAATTTTACTTTGGAGACATGGTAAATATATTACATCATTCTAAAAAATAAATCAAAAGAAACCTGGAAATATATAAAAATCGAAAGCAAAACATAACAAATGGATGTGTGTATTCAGTTGGTGACAAAGACACACACGGACAATTTATTTTAGTTGACTATAAAGCACAATAAAGTGTAAATATATACCAAGAACAAAATAAAATGCAAGAAACTTCTTAACTTGCTTTCAGCAGTCATATTGATAGTAGAAACATTGGCTTTTATTCTAATATTATTAGCTATTTTATTTGGATAAAACATATAAGTGCTTGGGAACCAAAATTTTTCATCAGATAATTTAAAATCAAGATATTAAGCAAACCCCAAATTACCTGATTTTGAATTAGAAATAGTACAACCTTGTGAAATATTTTGTCTTAAAAATATACATATTTCCTAGTTCTGTCCAAAGAAAAGCATTAGAAACAACGTTTGACCAGTACTAACCAGTAGCAAGAAGTCCCTCTAAGTTCCAGGAGACTGCTTCAAGATGTCAGTTCCCACTAACGAGAACAAGGACACCTTGAAGAAATGATTAATTACTTCCGGATCTGGTGTCAGAAACTTATGAGATGAGCCTGAGATATTGTATCATACCTAGAAAGCAACTCTATTAAGAAATGAGAATATGTCAAAAGGACTTAGGAGTTCCCCAAAAATATTCTCAGGAGTTGGCCAAAAAGTGGGAGAGTTTGGGCCACAAAAAAGACTAATTGAAATAGATTAAAACATATACAATTTTTTATAATCCATGAGTTCATAAGGATACCTTTAAACAAAAATCACAAACTCACATTTTTCACCTTTGTATGAGCCAATATATTCTGAAAACTTCTAAACAAGAAGCAAAAATGCAATTATTAATTCATCTTCTCCATAAGAACTGTATCTTATGTATCCAAATATTTATGGAAGAAAAATATTTCTTTATAGAACAATTGCCGCTATTAAACCTAGGGGCAATAATAGAATCTCAACATTTTGGCATCTCTCATGAAATAATAATAAATCTAGACAATGAACATTCATGGATTTTAAAACCTTAGGTGAAATGCCAATGAGGAACTTTCAAAAGTTTAATCATCATTTAGCTCCTACTTGGAAGTGAGAATATGCAGTATTTGGTGGAGAGTTCTGTATATCAGCTAACTGATAAGAGCATATGGACACATAGAGGGGAACAACACACACTGGGGCGTATCGGAAGGTCAAAGGCAAAAGGAGGGAGAGGATCAGAAAAAATAACTGATGAGTACTAGGATTAATATCCGGATGATGAAATAATCTGTAGAGCAAATCCCCACAACACAAGTTTACCTGTGTAACAAACCTGCACAGGTACCTCTGAACTTAAAGTTAAAAGTCTGACATTGTGGAAAGATTAAAAAAAAATGAGTAAGATAAATTAGTTAACACTAAGTTTGGAAACTTAAACTAGAAGCAAGAGACAAAAATTAATAATTCATAATAAATCTGATAAGGTCTAAAAATTGTTCAATCACATGGAAAACACTTGAATCAACTAATTAATCTTAACATCAGAAGAATAGACACCATCATCAAACATGAATTATCTTCTGATATGATGGAATAGGAACCGATATGCTGCCTTCTACAAAGTATTCAAACCTTACCAGTTCACAGAAAATACAAGACTAAAGTAAGATATTAAATAAAGATGCAATATAAAATTCAGAATGAGAAAAATTCTGCAAGACAAAATATCAAGTTTCTACAACACACAAATTACATACAACCTCAGGTGCACAAGCACATACTCACAAAGAGGGATAAGAAAACTGTACATTAAAATACATTGCAGAGACATATCATTCAGATTAATTGTTTTAGATCTTGTTTGCATCCTGCCTTAACACACTGTGAAAATTATATATTTTAGACAATCAGGGAAATCTGAATACTGGGCACATATTTAACAACATTAAGGGATTTTTTGGTACGATCTTTGTATTGTGGCTTTATTTTTCTGAAATATTCTTAACTTTAGATCTGTATATTGAAATATGTATGTTTGAATGACCAAGTGGTGTCTGCATTGGCTTCAAACTAATCCAGTAGTGTCTTGGGTAGAAGGGAGACAGGGGCAAGGAGACGGGGTGAATGAAACAAGATTAACAACATATTAAAACTGGTTAAAGTTAAGTAGTTATTATACTAATTTCTCTCTGTGTGTGTATGTTTGAATATTTGAATGATAAAAAGTTTTTAAAATGGTAAAATAGGGTTTAACACATATTTCTTATAATGATAAACCACACTAAAGAATTAGTACATTTTTATAGCAAGTAATAGAAACCCAACTTAAACTAGGTTAAGCAAAAGGGGAAAAAAAAGGAAATGTATTTGATGTATTTGTTTAAATTACTGAAAGTTCCAGTGATGGAGCTGGCTCAGAAACTGAAGATTCAAATGTCAACTTGTTCCATTTCTTTTTCCTTTTAGCCCATCCCTGTCTCTCTGTATCCCCATCTTTCCTGTTTCCCTCATCCTGTCTCTCCTCTTGTTTCCACTTTTCTTTGTAACTCATTTCTCCTTACTGCAGCCAGCATTACTCTATGAGAAGAGGGAGAGAAATCCAGTAATATACAATCCCAGTTTAGTATCCCTGGAAAAGACAGACACTCTCTCAGTGAAGGTCTTACTGGTTTCAAGAACGGAATTGAACTGAGTTATTATAAACCCCAGTCATGGCTCAATGACCTCTAGTCCACTTAAGGATCCTCTCTGGTTTACTTTATTCTAATTTTTGGCTCTTTCATCCCTAATTCTTATTATCATTTATTTTCCCTGACCCTTACAGAAAATATTGCCTCATTTTTTGGTTATAATATACTTTTCTATATAAGTACCTTTGTAAAATACATATTATGGTTTTGCATGCATATATACTTGCGATAAATAGCTCATCTGAAACTAATCTTCTGTGCCTTTAAAATATTGTTTTAAAAATAATTTTATTCGGGTGTATTTACATGCAGAAGATGCACAGTTCTTAAGTGTACAGTTAAATGAGTTTGACGAATGTCTATTCCCATGTAATGGACACCTTAGTCAAAACATAGAACATTTCCATCACCCTGGAAAATGTCCTTCTCTCCCTTTACAGTAAATCCCAAATTAGATGCAACTACTGTTATGATTTCTATTACCACAGATTAGTTTGCATGTTTAACTTCATAAACATGGAATCATATGGTACGTACTCCTTGATGTCTGGCGTCTTTTATTCCACTTAATGTTTGTGAGATTAATCCAAGTGTTTACCTATATAAGTAATTTTTAAATTATTATTTTGTCACTTATCAATATTCTACAGTAAAAGTATAACGCTATGTTTTAAGAAAGGTATGTGTGCATCTGATTCCTTTCTTCTGACTACTTCATAGTATTGTGCAATAGGCACCCTGTATATTTTAATCATCCGATCCCCTGGTCACAGACACTTAGGTTGTCTCTCAACCCCTACCAGCAGAAAATAGTGCTGCGGTAAACATCTTTGAATCCATTCCCTTTGGGATCTGTGTGAGAATTGTTTGCAGCCAATAAACATTCTCATTTCATTTTAAAAAGTTGCTGTCTAGAATGCTCACATCAGTTTTCACTCTTCTTAGAAGCACTTCCAGGCATTGTTTACCCATATAATGGCCATGCATAACAATACAATAAGTTTAAAAATACTAACGAGTTTTCAATATTTAGAGCACCACTGTACAATAGAAATTTCTGGGATGAAGGAAATATTCCATATCTTCATTGTCCAAAATGGTAGCTACTCACTACATGTGGTTACTGAACACTGGAAATGTGGCTAGTATCATTGGGACACTGAATTTTAAATTTAATTTTCATTAATTAGTCACCTGTGTTGGGTGGCTACCGTATTGGACAGTGTTCATTTCCAGTCCATCAGGAGGATGATATTAGACTTATATTCTGAGACTAGTGGGGAGTCACTGGAAAGAGTTTGAAGAGAATGGTATAATACAACTTGCACTTTAGATCATTCCAGCAGGGGTGGAGAATGAGTGAGTGGAGTGGGGTTAAACAGAAGTCAGAGAATATTAGCTGGAATGCTATTGTAGTGATCCTAGCTAGAGAAGATGATGGCTTGGCTTGTGTAAAAGCTGCAGGGCTTGAGAGAACAGACAGTCAAGAATTTAAGCAGAAACACTAATAGGGCTCACAGAGTGACTTCAATAGGGGATCAGAATGAAGAATCAACAATAAATTTGAAGTTTCTAGCTTGAACACCAAGATATATGACTGTACATCGTCTCTGGTAAAAAAAAAAAAAAAAAAAAAAAAAAGTCCCAGCAAATTCACATGGAAAAATCACCCGTCAACCAGCGATGGTGATGCGAACTTAGCTGCAATCCTTTGAGTCATGGAAAGATTGTGTCTGTGGCCAGATTTTCTCAGGCTCTGGAACCCTGTCTATTACTGCCCTTGTTTCACCAAAGTTCACACCAAACGTCTCCTTGATCTTTCACATACGATTTTTTGCTCAGTCATGTGATGACATCTTTTAGCACAAGAGGAATGAAGTGACCTGGGGAATCTTGCATGTATCTGGAAGCTGTGAGGCTGACACAGAAGGAAAAGTCTGGGAACTGATGTGCAACCATTGTTTAATGTTGCAGGCAATTAGTGAGCAGGAACAGCTGCTATGGTTAAACTGTTAAAAATGCCAAAGTAAGTGAAACAGAGCATATGTGATAGGTTTTATCTCCAAAGTACTACTTTGAGGATTATATTGACATAACTTGCCTATCATATTTTCCCCCTTTGAAATGATTTGCATAACATTTCCTAGAAATATGCTCCATATGCGTTTTAGTAATTTGGTGGTAGAAGTGTAAACTCAAGCTCACTGAAGGAGAGCCAGCTAGAAGAAGAGCCATGAATCTCCAACTGGAGCCAGAGAATATCTCTCTTTATGGGGAAGGAGGCTCCACAGGGAAAGCGAGCTGGAAAATAGACAGTTACATGAGTGCTTTCACAGGCCAAACACTGTGCCAGGCACATTGTGCTGTCCGTAGGAAACATTCCAGGTATTTGTTGCCAGCCCCATTTATATATTTGCAAACTGAGACTCCATTAGAGAAGGTAATTCTCTCAAGTTATAGTTAAAAAGTGCCAGATCCAGGATATAAATCCATTTTACTTGACTAAAAAATGACTTTTTTAGACAAAAATTTCACCTATGGAGTTGGACTAATGTAGTATCTCTCAAAGTGTGATTCCAAGTAGCACAGACCTTATGTAAAAATATTTTACAAGTATGAATCACCAGAATCACTACTTCAGACTTATTGAATCGTAAATTCTAGAGTTGGCCACAATACACGTATTTTTACACAGGTTCAGGTAATTTCGATGTATGTTCATGTTTTAGAACCACTGGAAAAGTGAGATTTAATTAATCATATAGGAGTCAGTTATCCAGGAAGACTACAGCTGGGATTATGGAAGATCAAAAGAAATACAACATATGTTTTCCACAAAAAGTAATTGCAGAATATTTGGGGAAATATGCATTACTGAAATACTGGCAACTTGGCTGAATTGAAAGAATGCTAGATAAGTGATGCTGAAACTTGGTTTTCAGGCCCAGATCTGATGCTAATGTGCAGGTTGGCTTTGAATAAATTATTTAACTTCTATATGTTTTCTTTAATCATCAATTATAATGATAATGGTGATGGTGATACGAGTTAGTACATTTGCATGGCCCTGTAGAGTTTACAACGCGTTTTCATTATTTTAGAGGTAAGTGGGATAGTGATCAGCCAAAATTGAAGGTGTTTGCTTAGAAAATCTCTGATATATTTTCTAGATTGACACTATGGAAGACTTTCCATATAAGTAAGGTTAAGATATTCAAAATTATAGATGACCATGTCTATGGGTCTTAAGCATAATTGCATTTCAAAGTCACCTGGGAGCTTAACAGAAAGCCAAAAAATAAAAAAATTAAAAATCCAAGCCTCTCTCTTCAGAGCAGAAGCTCGCGCCATATATATATATCATCTGAAGGGTTTGTGTGTGAACCAAGGTAAGTCATATTACAATCACCATATTAGAATTACACACATGTTCATATATTCTTCTGGTGATTCTAATATGTTTCTAAAGCTGAGAACTATGGCTTTAAATGGGAAGTGAGTTCAAATAAAGGAGAGATAACAGTGGCTAATAGCAGTTCTCTGAAGAGGTAGGGTGACATCCTAGCTAACCATCTTCAGTGACTCTCTGCCATCTATGATGAAATTCTAGTTTGCTTAGCCTGGAATTCAAAACTTTTTATGTTCTGTTTCTTGAGAACATTTCCTGCTTTCTGTTCAATTAATCACTCTTGTAAACCCTAGCTTTAGCCAAATTTGACCCCTTGCTTTCCTCCAGTTACACCCAGAGCTCTACATCTTTTGTAGATTTTTTTAGTGTTGTTTCCTGTGTCTGATTTTGTCTGTTAAAAAATATACCCTTCTTCCACAGCAAGATTCAAGTGTTAGATCCTTCATGAAACCTTCCCTGATGGTATCTTCTAATGAGCATCTCTCCTTCCTCTGATGTCCTATTACATTTTGGATATTTTACTGACTAGGATGTTATTGACTGCCTTTAGAATTCCTTGTCTCAAATTGCTGCAGTAATAAAGACAATGTGTTATCTCGCAAGTCTGGAGGTGAAATGACTGCAAGGCCAATTAATTTAACAGCTCAACAATATCATAAAAGAGTCACATTCTTTCCACCTTCCCCATCTTCTAACCTAGCTTTAGTTCCATTGGTAAATCTAAAAGAACCACCCAGTTACAAGTGTCTTGTACTGATATAAAAATGTCCAGTGGGTGATGGAAGCCTTTGTTGGTTTATTTTGAAGAACACGAAAACCTTTCCAAGAATCTGCCTATCAGACCTCCCCACATGTTTCATTGACCAAAATTATGTTACATGCTCATTCCTAAACCATTAATTGGCAAGGAGAATGCAATTTCCATGACTGGGTTCATTGAAATACATGTTTAATGGGAGGATTTTCTAAACAAATGAGAGTGCTCTTAGCAAGAAGTGGTGGTAATTGGTGAACAGTTGGCTAAGCTGCTAACTCCTTTTTTCAAGCAAGTATACTCTTTCAATTTATATGATAGTTGTCTATTCCTGTGTTTTGTTTGTTTTGTTTTTTATTAAGCTCAAGTCTCCTTGAAGACAGATTTTTGCTTTATGATTAAAGGCATCAGTTTTGCAGCCAGGACACACCTGCATTGAAATTAAGATGACAAACTCATCCCAGTTTTCCCAGGGCTTTCCCAATGTTAGCACACAAATTCCCACGTCCATAGAAACTTCTTAGTCCTGGGAAAAGCAGAATATTTGGTCACCCCAGTTGAAATCTCATCTCTGCTATATACTGACCACATAAGTTGGGATTCCAGTCATTACATTCCCCAGCGTTTCATTCAAGACCTGCTTCTTGAATGTCCACAATGTGTCAGGCACTGTTTTTGAGAAAGTTCTCCTTGTTTTTCTGATCACTCTAGCACTAGCTGTTTGATTTCCCGCAATCGTGCTAAAGCTGCCCCTGGACTGCCTTGTGCATGACCCCCTCTCTGCACCCCATCACTCAGAGATGATGTCAGAGGAAGCCTGGCCGCCTGACGAATGGGGCTTGGGAAATCCCCAGGAGTTTTCAGACACTGTTTCTGGCCTGAAAAACAAAACACTCATGAAACAGCCGAGGGTCCCAATCTGCTCAGGGAACATGCTGTCCTCTCCTGTTTGCAGGGCCATTTTCTTGGACAAGCAGCAGCTCTGTTTGTTGGACTTTTGGCCCCATGCAGTCACTGTGAGGCAAGGCACATCTCACACAAACGGGCCAGTGAAATGAGGTAATTGCGGCTTTCGATGAATGCTATTTCTGTCTCTTGGGCTATGCTGGCTGGGATGTGAAGAACAAGAGTTAGTGTATCTGACACGTTATGGCTTTCTCCACAAAGTGGAAATAGATAACGCAGGAATGGGAAAGTCCCTCTCTGTTTTCTCCTCCTAATGATGAGTGAATATTCCATGCACATGCTATTTTCAGGCAAGACCTGCACCATGTTGGAAAGTCGTTACAATTGCCAGAACACTTCCATTTGGGCGCAAAAAATGACCTTTCAACATGATTTAATAAAACTATGTGGAACATAATCTATGTGTCGAGCGTGTTATACATGTCATCTATTTTCCTCTTCACAAGGACCCTCAGAGATAATTAGTTTTCCTACTGTAGACAGTAGTAAATATGACTCAAAGTGATGAAACTCCAGGACACAGAACTAACATGTATGTGCAAGGCCAGGGTGGGTACCAAAATATCTTCTCTCCATAAGCTAAAGCCATTTACTGCACCAGTGCTAATTTTAGTCATTTAAATTAGATTATTTTCCCCTGAAGTATATTTTATTCTGTCATATTACTTCAAAATGGGAACTATAACATGATTTCTTTTTAACCCAGTTATCACTCTTCACAGTGACATTCTGGACCAGAATATAGTGACAATTTAGCTGAATTTAACAAACATTCAGTTTTCTCACACTGACTGTTTCTGTTTGTTTGAATTCCATGTTTTGTTTTGTTTTTGTTCTTTTGTGTCCTCTCTCATTTAATTCTCCAACACCCACTGACATTGTCCACAGGCCTACCTCTTGGATTCCCTCATCACTATGACTTATTAAATTTATAGTTTTTAATGTGTCAACTGGATAACTAGATATCATTAAGTTATTGTATAAAAAAAGAGTAAATGAGCTCTACTCTGGAACTTAAGGGGCTATTTCATGACTAAAATTCAAAACTTGGTTTAGTAGGCATGTTTAGGTATCCATAGGAAGAAGCCTTGGGTTAAAAATATTTGGTAAATAGCAGGCTTTTTGGAATTAGAGTTCTAGTGTTAGTCCGTCATATTCTAACTCGTAGACTGGCATCCATTTAACCTTTCCAAGTCTCAGTTTTTCTACCAGAAAAATTGGAAACATACATAATATGCACACTGTCTTTGCAAATATTAGGCACATCATGTATGAGAAAAACTCTTTGCAAAGTGCCTGGTGCCTAGCAAACTTCATAAATGTGAGCTATGCATTATTATTGGGGGTTATTCTATATCCTCTCATTTCACCGCCTATTCCTAGGTCACAGGTTGTGCTAGAAATAGTAATCTCCGAATTTATGTTTAAATGTGTCTACAGGTTCACAGTACCATTTCCATGAAGACTGCTCAAGCATGTTTTTGTCTAGAAAGTGGTAGATAGACTGTAACTGTGGCATTAATTACTTACTGGGTAATCAAATGACCTGGGCTCGAGTTTTAAATTTCAAATGTGCCTGGGATTCAATCTCCAGTTCCTCGTCATTGTTGTTTATTTTCCCCCTCACTTCTCTGTTCTCTTCTATGCCTCAACTTTACTGGTTTTTTAATGCTGAAAAAAAATCATTTTAATTTCCTGACTCTAACCATTCCCTAAGTGTCTCATCTTTCACCAAAAGCAGCTAATCAAGGTACTTTGATAGATAAAACATTTCCCACTCTGGGAGGAATTTTCACGCTAGTTGTTGGGTTAGTCTATATATTTCTTCCCTCTATGATTAAAGTAGAAACATGGGCTGGGTGTGGTGGCTTACACCTGTAATCCCAGCACTTTGGGAGGCCAAGAAGAGAACACTGTTTGAAGCCACGAGTTTGAGGCTGCAGTGAGATATTGTCACGCCACTACACTCCTCCATGGGCAACAAAGGAAGACTGCATCCCTAAAAAAAGAAAAAAAAATTAGCCCTGTGTGGTGGTGCACACCTGCAGTCCTAGCTTCTCAGGAGGCTGAGACAGGATGATCACTAGAGCCCAGGAGTTTGAGGTTGCGGTGAGCTGTGATCAAGCTACTGCAGTCTGGTCTGGGTAACCGAACGAGACTCTGTCTCAAAAAGAAAAAAAAAAAGCAGACGTGTAGATAGTAAACAGTATCCTTATCAACTAGGAGGCAACTACTTGTCTGAGCCACATTTAGAGGCAGGTAGGGAAGTTAATGAGAGCTTCACTAAACATATGTTTATTTAAGCTGAACCTTGAAGGATGAAATAATCAGGTTCTCAGTCCAAGGACACCCCATTCCTTGGTGCTATTTCAGGTCACAATAAGGTAGACCCAATTAGGTGAGCTACCAGCATGCTCAGAGAGACAATTTACCACCAGTAAAGACCATTAGGGTTAACAGAAGTTGCAAAATCCAGTGAAGGGCTCATGAAGGGTGAGGATGGAAAGTGTTCTTGGACATTTGCTCTGGGTTGAAAATGCTATTGTATGTTCATTAAAATAGCAACAAAATAAAAGACCCTTCAGGAAATCCCAGTAACTAAGGTCATCAGTATCAAGAAAGCAGAGCCCTAGTCCCTGAGCAGACATTCTGTCATGTAAAGCCTCATTTAGAAATATTGATAAATTGATCTATACTATTTTTTAACGCTTAAAACACTCATGGTTGTGCTTATGTAATTGGAAGGAGGAGGCAGGAAATGGAAGGGAGGCCATTTTATTCTTTCAGAAAGTGCTTCTGCGTGAGTGAAACAAGGACAAACCTATGAGAGAGACAGCCCTAAGAATATTGCTAATAGAAGCACTGAACGGAGGCAAGCAGGTTTTATACCTGGAAGGAATATCATATCAAAGAAAGCTCAAGAAGTACAGCAGCTAAGGACTGCCATGCTACTATAGGTCTGGCATTGAATTGACATCAGCTAAAGCAGCAAAAGCTATGGTACTTTGAGTCTAGATCCTCTCTTAGCCACCCAGTTTACAAATGTCTGGATGATCTTTAGCTCCCCCTTATTCCTCATCACACCCACTCAAGCAATCAGCTACTTCTAGAAACTCTCTCTTCTATGTTTCTATACTGTTTAATTCACTCTGTCCTTGGTATGGTTTGGCTGTGTCCCCACTCAGATCTCACCTTGAATTGTAGCTCCATAATTCCCATGTGTTGTGGGAGGAACCCAGGGGGAGATAATTGAATCACAATCACGAGAGCGGGTCTTTCTTGTGCTGTTCTAGTGATAGTGGTAAGTCTCATGAGATCTGATGGTTTTATAAAGGGGAGTTTCCCTGCACAAATTCGTTCTCGTATGTTACCATGTAAGACATGCATTTTGCCTTCTGCCATGATTATGAGGCCTCCCTAGCCACGTAGAACTGTGAGTCCATTAAACCTCTTTTTCTTTATAAGTTACTCAGTCTCTGGTATGTCCTTATCAGCAGCATGAGAACAAAGTAATACACCCCTTGATGCTACTTTCATGGTGCAAATTCCATCTAGTTTTGTTTTTTTGTTTGTTTGTTTGTTTGTTTTTTGGTGCTGTTTTGTTCTGTTTTTCGCCGTACTGTCCCATCTCATTCTTCAAACATCAACTTGCAAATAAGTCACATGGGGATTTGATTAAATTGCAGATTCTCTTTTAGTAGGTCTGGGGTGTAGCCTGGAATTCTGCATGTCTAAAAACTCCCAAGCAATGTCTATGTTGCTGCTGGTGAGAGGACTATGCTTTAAAGAGTGGAGCATTAGGGGCAAAGCCAGGTCTTGAACCTCCTACAGCTATGTTTCTTGTACCATTCCCAGCAGTCTTCTGAAGGATTAGGGGAACAGACTTTCTCTATAGACCCCCAAGACTGAAATGAGGACCACTGGGTGGAAGGAATGCAAAATACTGGTATCTGGAAAACAATTCCGACATCAAGAACTGATGGACAGTAATATGGACTGTCTTGTGAGATAATGACTACCCTGTCATTGTAAATATTCAAGCAAGGATCAAACAACATTTTTTCCTAATATTTTACTATAAACATTTCAACCATAAAGGATACTTGTAAAAACTCTACAGTGAAAACACATATGCTTACCTCCTATACTCTATATTAATATCTTATTATGTTTGATTTATCCCATATCTATCCATTTATTAATTCTTGTATTTACCAAACAATGCAGTGTTGTTTTTCTAGTCCTTGTACATGGGCCCCTCCATCCCAAAGCCAGCAATGATGTGTTGAATCATTCTCATGCCTGGAATCTCTCTAACTCTCCTACATTCACATGAAAAAAGTTCTCTGCTTTTAAGAGCTCATGTGATTGGGACCCAACCAAATAAACCAGGACAATCTCCCTACCTTAAGATCTGAACCGTATCTGCCAAATCTCCTTCACCAGGTGCATTAGTCTGTTTTCACACTGCTCTAAAGATACTGCCTGAGACTGGGCAATTATAAAGGAAAGAGGATTAATGGACTCACTGTTCCACATGGCTGGGGAGGCCTCAGGAAACTTACAATCATGGTGGAAGGTGAAGGGGTAGAAAGGACATTTGTCACATGGAGGCAGGAGAGAGAAGAGTGCAAGATCAGGGAAAACTGCCATATAAAACCATGAGATCTCGTGAGTACTTACTCACTATCATGAGACTAGCATAGGGAAAACCACTGCCATGATCTAATCACCCTGACCTGGTCCCTCCCTCAACATATGGGAATTATGGGGATTACAATTTGAGGTGAGATTTGGGTGAGGACACAGAATCAAATCATATCACTGTGTAATGTAACATATTCACAGGTTTCAAGGATTAAAGGATGGGTATCTTTATTCTGCCTGCCATAGCCCTATTGCCTGACTAGGGCCCAACCTTCTGCTAGATGAGAAGGTTTAGAATTTTGATTTTCATCTTCCAAACACTATGTCAGTTTTCCTTCTCTAATACATTTTGTCAACTCTGATTAAATGTGTCTGATATTTTATGTAATTATATCAAGAACAACTTCATATGAGTATTTTAGTTTAACTCGATAATTATAAGAGTGCTACCTCACAGGATTGCAATAATAATTCAATAAGTTAATTGAGACAAGGAAAAGCAGGGGGAATAGCACCTGCTACAAGTAACTTATTATTCACAAATTCATGATGCTAAGTAGAATTAAGATCAAAATCTCCTTTACCTGAGAGTGCAAACTTTCCTTTACCAGGCTGTCTTTAAGGTCATAGCTGTTAGAGTGAAGATTTAGCATAACTGAATTTCAGAATCAGCATGGAAACAGGTGCATGGTAGTAGTAAAGATGTTTTTGCTAAATATATAACTGACTGAAGTAATAAATGAATGAACAAAAAAACTTTTGCAAATGAGTTACACTGTCACAAAGACGCCAGAGTCAGACACAGGTTGACACAAAAGGTGGTCAAAGTCAGGCGTTAGGATATTAGTTGGAACTACTAGGGAAGAGTGTCTCCAGGAAGATGAGGTTCTTAGTGCAAGCAGAGTTTGAACAAACCTCCATCGCTACCTTCTAAACCCTTTTCCATTGCCAGGCACAGAACGTTCCCATGCAGGGGAATTACTCATGTTTCAGCATTCTTAGGGATTACATCTGTTGTCAGGTGGATAGCTTTGGATTATACTTGTTGTTATATGCTATGGAGAGAATGCCAGGACAAGGTATGGTTTTCACCTAGAATAACAGCATGACGGAAGAAAATCTGATTTCCCCCCAGGAATACAAATAGCTTACCAAAGGTAATTTGCATCTCTCCCTTAATAAGGACATGTTATTAACATATATTATGCTTTCCATTGATTATTATATTTAAGTGTCATAACCGTTCTGTGAGGCAGGTATTATTAGTCCTATTTACAATTTTAAAAACTGAGACTCAAAAAGTTTACATGACTTGGCATCACAGAATAGACAAGTAGCTGAACTGGTGCTGAAAAGCAGGTTTATCTGACCTCTAATACCTGTTCTATACCTTCTATCAAAATACCACAAACAGTAATCATTATTGGAATTTGGCTAGTGTTTTAGAACAACACTATATTCTGCCAATTACTTTTGCAATTCTTACGTGAACTTATTTCACTTTCTGAACAATTAATACCTTGATGGCTGGTTCATCTAATTAGCTCACTGTCTTCTTTTCATTACTTTAGTTAAAAATTGTATTTTCTTTTTCTGAAATCTGAAAGTACATCTAAACTTGCATGGTGTATTAGCTCTGCATTTCAAGTTATAAAATAGGAGTTTTAGTTCAACTCACCATTTACCTGTATAACCTTGGGTGAATAGTTTCAATGCTCTGAGTATCAGTCTGATCACCCAATAGATGAGGGTGATTATCCCTGTTCAGCCTAGTTCAAGGGACTTTGTAGGAATTATTGAATTAGATAATGGGTGTGAAAGAACTTTGTGAACTATAAAGCTCAATGGTGACGTATTAGGTTGGTAGGTTATTCTTGTGATTTTATCATTCAGCATTTTGTGTGTGTGTGTGTGTGTGTGTGTGTGTGTGTTTTATTAGTATTCTATCTATTTATATGAATTAAGTAGGCCAATTTTGCTTATTCAGGATTTGTAGATTTCTTTCTTTGTTTTTTCTTTCATCTTCTTTCTTCTCTCCCATTTTTCTCCTCCTCTACTTTCTTCCATCCTTCTATTTATTAAGAAAATACATTTGAGGCTTTATCATGAACTTGGCTCTCTGTCACAGCATAAGGTCAAATAAGGAATAGTCCCAGCCATGAGGAAGCCAATAGATGATCACAAGGAGTAGAGAGAGACATGATTAAGAGAGGGAACAGTGGATTAATTAAAGTCCGTGGTAAGAAGATTGCAGAGAAGCTGAAACTCATACTTTCATATCCCTAAGACAATATCATTCCTACCATTTTATAAGCTCCTTCTGGGAAAAATATCAATTATAGGTCTGTGTTTCCAAGGGCAGAATCTGGCTTAAAGAAGAAGGAAGCCAATGAGTGTTCACTGAATATCTGTACATGCAGAATATCATGCTACATTATTTTGTCCTACCTACTACCCTCATTTTGTAGATTAGAACAAAAGGTCCAGAAACATGAAATACTTTGTGCAATCATAGAATTAGACAATGATGGAGCTGTTTCCATGCCAGGCCAGTCGCACTTCAAATATGTCAAGTCAAAGGCGTCCTTAAGCAACATAGAGAAAGCTTAGTGACAGCAACAGGCTAGATTTTATAAGCTGGGAAGGTCTGTCCTTCATAGTCTTGTAGCCTCAAGCCTTCTATGTCAGCTCCTTTAAAATAGCCAAGGATTACATGTTAATAGGGCCATTTTAGCCAATGTTTTCCTTCTTCAGAGCTATTTCATTTGGGGCCTGTCTGGAGATGCAATCACATAGACCTGTAGATGCCCTTTGAAACTGTCCTAAAGCCTTCTCTTCAAGTTGAACAGAAATCCACTCCAGCCCAATGGAGCAGCCTATGGAAAATTCCTGACACTGTATGTTCTCGTAATTTTTGGAACACTGTAAATATTTGAGTCAGTAGATCTTAATCCATAAACACAGCTGTACTTAAAAAACCCTGATGGAGAGTTATTATAATTTAAACAATTGGGTAACAAAACAAATCAATGTTAATCATTTTCGTTTTCTGAGGACAATGGACTCAGACTTCTCATAAAACTGACATGATGAGCTTCACAATTGCATCCACAAATAAACTTACAAATGCTAAGATAAACCATTCTCAACTTTTTAAGAACATTGTAAAAAGAAAGGGAGGTGGGGGAGGGCCAGGGAAAAGAAGAAAAAACAAAACAATTTTGAGCAAGACCCAGACACTCATAACAGTAATGCACATGAGGCCCTCAAAGATAAACATTAAGAGGAAAAACTGTTCGAGGTTTGTCTTTTCTCCGTATAAATTACATTATGAATTAACCATTATTCAGGGATTATTTTTGTTTCTATCAGAGCTACCTTCAACACTTTTGACAAACTTTCTCTTTGCTGAAATTCTCAGAATAACCAATTTATTCCAAGGAGGTTTATTAGGCTCTTGTGTGTGAAGCACCGTGCTAGGCACTGGGAGATAATGTGAGAAATGAAACATAGCCACCACAAATTAACGTTTTAAATAATTGAATAAACCAACGTTTTGCAGGAGAAAAGAAAAGGAGAATGGAATCCAAAAACTCTGGAGGGCATTTCTGGCAGAAAATTTGAAGGGCCATGTTTTACAGTGAAGTTGGAGATCATTGGGGATCTTCATGGAAGAGCATACATTTGAGCTGATGATGTAAACAAGCATAGTCTGAGCATGGGAACAGGGAGGATTACAGCAAAGGAAACTCAAAAGAATAGTGACAGAAAACAAAGGCAGTCATTTGGTTCAAGTGCAAGTGACCAGGTAAAGGATTTCAGGGCATGAATTTGGCAGAGCAAACCATGGGAAGCTTGAAGGACTTGGAATTTCAAACCTGGGAGTTGATAATCTCTTCTATAGCTACTTGGAAAGGATGGACTAATTTTGATGGAGACTTGACCAGAACCGGGATATAAAAAGATTTGTCTGGCAAAGTATAGCATGAAATTAAGACAGGAAAAACAAGAGGTGGACCTAGACATAAGATCTGAATCTATAAAAATCTGAAAAGAAAATATAGAAAATACTCTTCTGAACATTGGCCTTGGCAAAAATAATTATAACCAAGTTCTCAAAAGCAAACACGACAAAAACAAAAATAGACAAATGGCACTTAATTAAACTAAAGAGCATCTGCACAGCAAAAGAAACAATCAACAAAGTAAATAGACATGCTACAGAATGAGAAAAATTATTTGCAAACTATGCACCCAATGAAGGGCTAATATCCAGAATCTACAAGGAGCTCAAATAATTTGACAAGAAAAGAACAAATAACTCTATTAAAGAGTGGGCAAAGGACATGAACAGACATTTTCAAAACAAGACATACAAGCAGCAAACCAGCATAAGAAAACATACTCAGCATCATTAATCATCAGAGAAATGCAAATTAAAACCACAGTGAGATACCATCTTATACCAGTAAGAATGACTGTTAATAAAAAGTCTAAAAACCACAGATGTTAGCAAGCATACAAAGACAAGGGAATGCTTATACATTGTTGGTGGGAATGTAAAGTAGTACAACCTTTATGGAAAACAGTATAGAGATTTCTCAAAGAGCTAAAATAGAACTACCATTCAATCTAGCAATCCCAGTACTGGGTAGATGACTAAAGGGAAATAAATCATTACATAAAAAAGATATCTGCATTTGTTTGTTTATTGCAGCACTATTTACAATAGCAAAGATATGGAATCAACAGCCTAAGTGTCCATCAGGAGAGGACTGCATAATGCAAATATGGTATATGTACCATGGGATACTGCTCAGACATAAAAAAGAAAGAAAGCATGTCTTTTGCAGCAACATAGATGGAATTGGAGGCCATTATCCTCAGTTAAATAACTCAGAAACAGAAAGTCAAATACCACATGTTCTCACTCATAAGTGGGAGCTAAACAGTGGGTACACATGGACATACAGAGTGGAATAATAGACATTGAAGTATACAAAAGGGAGGAAGATGGGAAAGGGATGAGGGTTGAAAAACCACTATTGGGCGTAATATTCACTATACAGGTGATGGGTACACTAAAACCCCAGACTTTCCCAGTACCCAATATATGCATGTAGGAAACCTGCACATGTACCTCCTAAATATATTAAAAATAAATAAATAAAATAAAATAAATAAGAAGTGAAGAAACCTAGGTAAGGTAAGAAGAGTTTGACTCACGACCACAACAAATGGATGAAGAGAAGAAAAACTGGTATGAGAGATATTCAAAGGATAAAAATCAGAATAATTTTCTGAAAGATTGGATATGGAGAAAGTTAGATTTTATGAACCAATAGAGACAGAAGGTTTGCATTGTATGAGGCCTTTAGGATTAAAACATTTGGTGCTGGACTTTAATCCAAAACACTATTGAGGCTCCAGGTTATTCTGTTTCTATACATAAGTGAAAAATCTTGACGTCCCCTGAGGTTTTAATGAATGTTCCTTCTCGTCCTTCTACTCATCTCCATTTTCTCTAGGACTATATAGTGCAAATTCCACAAGCATGCCTATATAGGGGTTCACAATGGACTGAGAGTCCAGTTTCTTCTCTCATTTATGTGTTTCCTGTGTTCCCCTTAGTCAGTCTATGGAGAGAATACATGAATGATTCTTCTTGTCCTTACTTTATATAAGACATAACAGGCACACACAAACACAGACACACACACAAACACCCATATGACTAACCTTGGGTCATATATTTAGGGACAAAATGGGAATCAAGCATTGGCGTGAATGGTAGGGATGGAGGAGGATAGAAGATAAAAGTTGGAGATGGGGAGGGATCAGAGAGGAAGAGGTTTAGACAGAAAAGGGGCCTCGGTTCTTCTCCCAGTGTTATCACTAAGCAGCTGAGTGACTGGATGAATCACTTCAACTTTCCTAGTCTCAGCCTCCTGACATCAGTATGCTTTGCAAATGAGAGGTCACAGAATGCATATAATTATTTGTAATATTGCTACTTAATTTTGACATTCTGTCTGTGGAGCTTCTGATGTGTATTCCTTATCTAACATACACATTACTTTATGAGACAGGTTCTATGATTATCTAAATTGAAAAGCAAGGAAGGGAGTCAAAGTTTTAAAACTTTTACTCAGCACATACTAGAAGCTCGATGCATTTCGTATACTGCCTCATATGATTATCATAGTACCCCGTTTAACAGATGAGAACACCAAGAATTAGGAACGGGAAGTTCCTATTTTCTGTAATACATTTAGAGCAAGTTGGGTGAGAAATGAACAAAGTGCAAAACTTCGGTGCATTTTTCTGGATCAACTCTTCACAGAGCACATTTAACTTTGCATTTATTAAGAAGTTGCTTTGTACAAGGTTCTACTAAACACTAGATCCATAAACACAACTATATCACTAGGTTAGAGTCTAACCTTCTTTACCCACTTTGTAAAGTCTTGCACAGTCTGTCCCTTACTTACCTGTCCTGCCTCAACTCCCATTATTCCCCCTATTCCCACTTTGACATTTCCTGAAAGCATAGCAGAAGTCCCTCTGGTGTTCTCTTCCATTACAACAATGTTGGGCTTTATCACATTTTTTTCTCCCCCTAGAAGGAGCTTTTTAAAAAAAATTCTGGCTAAAATCTACTCATTATTCATCTCTCAGTTTAGACGTAACCTCACAAAAAATTCCATCCTGACTTCCCCAACCAACCAAGGTCCCCAAGTAAAAATCTTTCTGTGCTCCTCTTTCACAGTGCTTGGGACATCCTAATTTTTTGAAATTGTTTATTACCTTCTGGTGTCTCCTTTTGATTATAATTTCATTGGAGCAGCAAACGATGACCCACTCTTCCTGCTTCCCTCCCTCCCTTTCTCTCTCCCTCCCTCCCTCCTTTTCTTCTTCCCCTCCCTCTCTCCCTCCTTCCGTCCATCCCTCCCTCCTTCCTTCCCTCCCTCCCTCCCTCCCTTCCTTCCTTCCTTCATTCCTTCCTGTGTTAGTGTAATAGCAGGTTCACAAAAATATTTTTTGACTATCTGAATAACAGATTCAATATTCAGTACTAAGTTTGACTAAGGACAAAAGACTGAGGCAAGATTTTATAGGTGATGGCAAGATGAGGAAGCAGTAAAGTTTCCTGGAAAAGATGTTAGAATTGGATGTACAAACAGGGATCAAAGAGTCATAGTGCAGCTGATCAAGCTATGAATAACTACAACTCTTGATAAGATGCATAATCAATATAAGGCCTTGTGTGTAGATTCTCGTTTCCTTAATTCCATATAAGTTTTGAAACCAGGTCTTAGCTTCTGTCTTCATGTCTGCCTTTCTGCTACCTCTTACACCCAGTAATATTCTAATGGGAATCTGAAAATAGAGTATCACTACAAGGTAGACTATGTGTCCAGAGTGAAGCCAGAGTAGATAATTGCATCTTAATCTTAGCCTCAACTGGGACTTCACTGTCCAGAGGATAAACATGTTAGAAAGGCTGAGTACAGGACATGGCAAGCATGGCCTAGAGCTTACAGAAGGAAGAGGGGTCGGATGTTGTCAGAGTGTCATAACCTGCCCAGAAGAATGTCTCAGAGACCCAGCCAGAGGCTTTGTGGCCAACCCACACTCCCCATCCAATTCTGGAAGCCCTGGTTCTAAACTCGTTTCAATTTGTGGAAGCTTTGTTCCCTCCTCCCATAGACCTGGCAGTGCTTCACCTGAGGAAGGAAGCGATTCAGAAGCTATAAACCATTTCATCCCTCAAATATGAAACTAATCCGTGTCACTCAAGCCCAAACCTTTTCCCACCACTGAGATTAAAGAGGACTCTCTGGATCCGCCCCTGCCCTCTGGCACTGCCTTTCTTCATTGCTCTGCTTCATTGCCTCTCCATCTGCTCACATAACATAAGAAAACTCTACCTTTTCTCCCTACTCATGGACTCAGAATTATTCTTTTTTGGCTGGCGAGCTGTGGTCTGGGCAACTAAATGAAGCTTCCGTCTTCATTGTGAGACAGCATACTAAATTCATGCAGTGTTAATGGAGTTAATTTAAGTGAATAAGATAAATTTATTTCTTGTAAAGTTTAGTTTGGGGAAGAAGGAAAATCGCTTGTTAAAGTTTCTCTTTTTCTGGGAAACTGTGTTCATTTTCTTCTGATTTATTATTTTGTCCAATACAGGCACGTATAAGAAGTAAAAACAAATGTACAATAGGACAAGTCTAGTGATAACACAAAAATACAGAAGGGAGAATGGATCTGTGTAGCAAAATTAGCATGGTCCCAGTTTAAGAGTCAGAAGGAAATTTGGGCCATTCCTCACCTCTTGTGTATTCATTCAGTTTCTTTCCAATTGTATAATATGAAAGTTGAATTCTCAGAAATCTAAATTCACTCAGCACTTACATATGTTGGTTTTATTTTTCCCAGCACTTATCAACTGAATAATCTTGGGAAAATTGCCTTATTTATCAGTTTCAATTTCTTCATTCATAAAATAGGTATATTAAGAATGAAAGGTAAATTAGTCAACCTATGTGAGGAGCTTAGCACACTTGTTGGGTATTAAATAAAGTCTAATTCTTGGTGGTTTAGTGGTGTGATGGGTACTGGTGCTGTCAATGATTGTGGTGGTGACGTGACAGTCATTTAGTTTTGATTCTGGATTTGATGGTGCTGGTGACAATAGTCATAATGATAGTGCAAGTTGTACTCATCATGGTGACCATGTTTGTGTTAGTGTTGAGTTTCTGGTCTTGGTGGTGACGGTGAGACAATGGTGATAATGGTGAGGTAATAATGACCATGATGACGGTGTTGCCCAGAAGAGGCAATCAACGCACAAAAGATAAATTTATTTACCCTCCATCATAGTCAGCACTTCTGCTGGCTCTGCCACTAGGTTGGAACTCAAATAGAATACTTTAGAATTTTCCATGAAACCTCCTACTCCCTTCTCCAGAAGATGTAAATTAGGTGCTCAAAACGTTTAGAAAATAATCGAGGCTCCTTTGAGTAAGTGGATATCTACGAAGTGAGGAATTCCTTCATTAGTCCCATCAACTGCACCCAGCTCTGAACTGGGATATTAAGATATCTACAAAAATAATATAGAAAGCACTAACTGAGGAAACTAAATCAGTAAGCACTACTGATTCATGTCAACTTAAGGTCTACTCTTTAAGATTAAGGGCAGGCTAAGCAAAATCAATATCATGTATGAAGGTATAAAAAGATGAAACAGTATAGGATATTGTGGGAAAGATCAAGACCTAGGGGCAGAAGCACAAGAAAGATGAAGGAGCAGTAGGTGGGACTAAAGAAGTTGATTGTGGCCAATCACAGGTGGTCTTGCAAGTCAGGCAAAGGAACACTCATTATCTTCTTGACAGCAAGCAGGCACCTTGAAGGAGGGGAATCTGATCTTCATATTGTCAGAACATTATATCATCTGCACTGTGGAAAAGGGGTTAGTAAGATGGAAATGGAAAACAACAAGACCAACATATCATAGTGGTTCAGATGAAAAATGATGCAGTCCAAACTGGTAAGAGATCATGACAGGAGATTGGAGAGATATTTTGGAACTGCAACTAAAAGACTTTATAAAAAAAAAAAAAAAAAAAAAAAAAAAAAGAAAAAAAGGGTGAAAGAAGGAAGTTGGGTAAAAAGTGGAAGAAAAGGAGGGACAAATAAATTGTCTTTGTTTCTATTTGAGGCTTCTGCTGGAATTAATGAAAAGACAGTTGAGGAGTATTGTGATGTAACATAAATGGAAGAAAA
>NW_012101744.1:167546-205449 GCF_000951045.1 Mandrillus leucophaeus | reverse complement strand
ACTGGTAAGAGATCATGACAGGAGATTGGAGAGAGCCAAGATCACACCAACTAAAAGAATTTATAAAAAAAAAAAAAAAAAAAAGATGAAAGTAGAATGGTGGGTAAAAAGTAAGAGAAAAGGAGTAACAAATAAATTGTCTTTGTTTCTATTTGAGGCTTCTGCTGGAATTAATGAAAAGACAGTTGAGGAGTATTGTGATGTAACATAAATGGAAGAAAACCTGAAAAAGTTCGCAATGGCCAAAGCTGCACAATTTGAGGGGAAAAAAAGAGAAACAGATTATGTATAGTCTTACAGTATCTCCCCCAAGATATTTACTCAGTATGGTGGAGATAGGGAGGAGATTTGAAACTTTATAGTGGAAAAACCCAGAAGAGAAACCACTTTCACCAAGTGATCCAAGAGTACATCTCTAATAATAAGACACGTAAACATCATAAACCCAGTGATCTGATGCACTAGGAATGGTAGAATGTCTTTTCTGTGATATTCTTGCCAAAAATACACAGCCTTATTACAATTACATGAAAACACTAGTCAAATTGAGGGATATTCTCCAAAATAACTTACCGATACTCTTCAAAAGTCTCAAGATCATGAAAGACAAAAAAGGAGAGAAGAACTATTATGGTCTGTAGGAAACTAAGGAGAAACAAAAACTAAATGTAATGTGGAACCCTGTATAGGATCCTGAAACACAAAGGGAACATTAATGGAAAAACTGGTGAAATTTCAGTAAAGTCCTTAGTGTCGTTATTAGTATTGTACCAATGTGAATTTCCTAGTTCTGATCTTTGCACTATGGTTATGCAAGATGTTAATATTAGAGGAGGTTAGGTAAAACATATATGGAAATTCTGTTCTATTTTTGCAACTTTTCTTCACTGAGACTACTATAAGTAGTTCAAAATAAAGGTTTTTGGTTTTTTGTTTTTTGGTTTTTTTTGTCTTTTAGTGGACAGCACACTGACTGTTTATTCTGGTTCCAATGTGGTGCTTTTCCACTCACTGTTTGACTTGCAATTATTAAGCTTCTCTGTCTCTTACTCCAGTCTCTCTATAGGGATGACAATATTCTTACCTCTGTATAGGTAGTAGTCTGTGTCAAGTGGTTCATGCACTAAGGAATGTATGCAGCACTGTTCAGTTTGGTATAATATTGAATTCAAGTCTAGACTCTTTTACTTGCTAGCTATGAGACCCTAGCAAAGCTGTGTAATTGCTCTAATTTTTTTCCCATCATTAGAATGAAACTAATAATAATATTTAGTTCATAGGGTTATCATGAGGCTTAAATGACATAACAAACAGAGAATGCTTCTTCCAATACCTTGTACATGGGAAAAGTCTAAAATAGCAATTATTAATATTTTCCAAATTTATGTATCTAAAACAAGAAAAGGAATACTGAATCATGCCTATACACAGTCTAAAATGGCAATTTTGCTGAATTGTGTTTAAAGAAGACAGCTTGTCTGTAGTCAGGCATTGTTGACCAAATGAGGTTTTGGGGTAGAGGGTAGAGTTAGGAGTTTCTGTGCTAATCAGATTGGCTGTAGGGGCTGCTCATATTTTCTTCTCCTAGGCCCTTTGCCGTCATCACCCACATCCCTCCCTGGCACACCCTAACATTCTACATTTTGAGTAGAAAACAACCTCAGACAAGGTACTGTGTCCAAACGTGGTTAAGAAGTTAAATTTAGAACAGACGGACAGCCTGACTTCATTTGGCTGCTGAGCTCCAAGTCTCACATCCAAACCACAGTGGTTCTCTATGCATTCCTGAAATCAAGGGGTGGAGAAGGAAGAGTGTTTAAGAAACTCCTACCTTGCATGTCTGTTCTCCTTCTGCAAGCAGTTGTGCCCAGGGGCGTGGGAGCTGAGTTCATTGCTCTCTATACTGTGCTAGTCCTAGAAGAGCAGCCCTAGGGTGGGCAAATGTTGCGGTCAAGTTTCTGAACCAAAGGGCGAAGGCCAGCCTGACAGCAAGGCTACAGAGTCTATCCTTCCAACCTCAATGTGAATCAGGATTTGTCCCTCCACAAGCCCATGGCCACTGCCCTAGTCCAGCTCACAGCATCTCTGCAGGGATTACCACAGAAGCCTCTTTGCAGGCCTCCCAAGGTTCGGTTTCTCTTCCTTCTCTCTGAATCCCACCAGTGGCAGTGCCAAGAAGTGGTTTTGGGAGAGCCCCCAGAATACCTCATCACTCCATTTGGAGCCAACCTCCCAAATAATCCCCAAATCAATATGCAATCTAAATAAAAGCAATGTCAACACACAAATCTAAATCCAACCAGCTCGTTAGCTGGTGTGCCTGCTCTGTGCAAATACACACATCATCGCTGTTTCTCACTTTACAAGTAAACCTGATCACAACTCCCTTCTGGTTCCCAGTGCCTCAGGATTCAGTCCTGCCTCTGCAACTTGCCATTTAGGGTTTTCCATGCACATGCCTGTTTTAACTCTCTCTTCTCGCTGAGCCCTCACTCTGGTAGGAGTTTCTGAATCCACTCCTAACTCTGATGCCCAGTGCTCCAAGTGCATAGCACTATTTTTGCTTCTTATGCATAACTTGCTCTCCAGTTTTTATCTTTTATATGTTCTCATCCCTCTTCCTGGAATGCCTTTCCCCAGTTTATGTCTAGATTCATGGCTCAGAGTTCAAAATCTCCACACAGAATCCATTTGTAGATATCAAAGAAAGTTCTGGTTTTTTGTTGTTGTTATTGTTGTTTTTCTGAAACAGAGTCTTGATCTGTCGTCCAGGATGAAGTGCAATGGCTCGATATCAGCTCATTGCAACCTCCACCTCCCAGGTTCAAGCCATTCTCCTGCCTCAGCCTCCCGAGTAACTGGAATTATAGGCTCCCACAACGGTTCCCGGCTAATTTTTGTATTCTTAGTAGAGATGGGGTTTCACCATGTTAGCCAGGCTGGTTTCGAACTCCGGGCCTCAAGTGATCTGCCCGCCTCGGACTCCTAAAGTGCTGGGATTACAGACGTGAGCCACTGCGCCCAGTTTTTTTTTTTTTTTAACAAGGAGTTTCACTCTTGTTACCAAGTCTGCAGTGCAATGGCGTGATCTCAGCTCACAGCAACCTCCACTTCCCAGTTTCAAGTGATTCTCCTGCCTCAACCTCCCAATAACTGGGATTACAGGCATGCGCCACCACACCCAAGTAATTTTGTATTTTTAGTAGAGATGAGTTTTCTCCATGTTGGTCAGGTTGGTGTTGAACTCCCAATCTCAGGTGATCCACCCACCTCCGCCTCCCAAGGTGCTGGAATTACAGGCATGAGCCACCGTGCCCAGCCCAAAGAAAGTTCTTAGAAATTATCTGGTCTATATAGATAGTGTCTTCATCAAGAGAATACTGATAATAGGAAATTAGTACTTCACCAGACCCTAGGCACCACGCTAATCACTTCCCATGCATTAATTCACTGAATACTCATAAAAAACCCTGTAGGGAATGAAGTTATGTTGTTCCCATTTTATAACCAGAGTAACTGAGGTTTAGTGAGGTTAACTTGCAAAGGGCATACATACAGAAAGGAAGTGCTTAGGATATAAACTCAGCACCAGAGACTTTGTATACCTCTTATGAAATGTACTATATTGCTTCCGATCAATGCCTTGACCCCTGCATTTACAGTTGGGGTAAATGAATCCAAAAGAAGAAGTTTTTTTTTTTCAAAAATATGCAGTGAGCTTATAAAGAGAGAGAATGAAATCCAAGTTCCCTACTTCTCAGCCTATAGGCATCCTACTTGACAGTTTCTGGAAGGAAAGGAA
Organism: Mandrillus leucophaeus; assembly: GCF_000951045.1. Taxonomy (NCBI): domain Eukaryota; kingdom Metazoa; phylum Chordata; class Mammalia; order Primates; family Cercopithecidae; genus Mandrillus; species Mandrillus leucophaeus. The sequence goes on along the minus strand of NW_012101744.1, from coordinate 201,647 downwards.
ACCAACAAATAGCTCACTAAGCATTAGCTTTACTTCATTATTATTTATGTAGCCGGGTGCTCCATATAGAAGAGAACTTGAAGAAGGAAAGGCAGTCACCTGGTATCCGTTTAGAATTCATGCCTGTGAAGATCCTATTAAGCCATTCCATGAGCTGTAACTCAAAGAAACATGGTGAAAATTTTATTTCCTTGAGCTTCTGGCCTTCATATGTGAAATGGGAAAGCAATGCCCTCTTGCAGGGTTGCTGTGAGTACTAACTGAAATATTGCACATTAAGCCTGTAGCATGAACCCTAAGAAGCATTCAATAAATAGCAGCTGCCAGCCCATAGGGCACATTCCTTCCAGGTCATGGGCCTAAATTATCATAGAAAGAGACAACACAGAAGATTTTCAAAATAGAAGAAACTGTAAAGATTTTTTTTAAATTGTGAATTCTTCCTTTCACAGGAATAAAACTGAGAATATATATGGAAAAAAAAGAGAATAGGCCCAGGTCCACAAGTTGCTGGTGCTAGAACTCAAAGGACTAGAAATCTGGTCTCTTGACTCTGACCAGCATGCCTTCTAGCATAGCACGCAGCTCATAAGAACCTACAGACTGCATGGGCCTTACTAAGTGGCAGGCAGAAAAACCATGAAAGTACCCATTCTAATATTTTCTCTGATCTGTGGATCTGAATATGAAACTTAAGAAAAGTTTTCAGCAGATATTGCCCCATCTAAAGTATATACCTATAAGATAAAAATATGTGTGTGTGTGTGTGTGTGTGTGTGCGCATTGTGTTTGTGAAGAAAGAAAACAACCAGGAAGCTGAGGTGCAACTGTGTAAAATCTGCATGAACTCATAGTAAAGCCTGAGAATAGAATTTTTTGTCACATACTTCACTGAGCATGTTACGAACACCTCTATTGTTACTTCAGAAAGTCCTGACCCTTTGTCTTGTTCCTTTCACATGCCAAGGCTCATTTGCATTTCGACTCCTTTCCTGCACTTTCAGATCCTTAAAACAGGATTTAGGACCACACGTCTTATTCCTTTCTTCTCTTTCTTCTCTTCCTTCCTCTTTCTTTCTCCACCTCCTCCCTGTATTCCTCTGTTCCTCCTCTCTGTTCCTACTCCCTGCTCACCTCCCTCCTTTTCCTTAGGCTTAATGAATTGAAAGTCTGGCCTCTGGGGAAATGCCTCACAGTCAGCAAATAAAGTGGTGATTCCTTGATGCTTTTGTTTTTGACGATTTTAAAATATTAGCTAGAATCATTCAACGAGTATTTACTGAGTCTCTACTATGTCCAGGCACAGCATACGTTATAGGGATCTATGAACGAATAAGATTGTTTCACCATTAACATTTAAAATCTAGATGGGAAAATTATCTACACTGTAGCCAAGGCTTTATTTTTATTTTTATTTTTACCAGTTAAGTTGTTATGATTTCTCATTCAAAGGCACTGTAAAGAGCTAAGGAATTTATATCCTTAAAGAGCTGTGGGTCTAAGAGAAAGAGATCCAATCACTTCCACCCGTGGGTCCAGCTTGTTAAAATCCCACAGAAAAAAAAATCAACATAAGATCCGCATTCTACATGGGGAAATCATCCATAGCACCCTAAAAATGTCAATTTTTTTCTAATTATGAAAGTAGTAGATTTTTGAGAAAGCATTAATCCTGATTCAGCTGTGGAGAGAGTTCTGGACTATTTGAACCAGTTTTAGAATATTTATTTTATTTCTTCTGGTATAAAATGGAGATAATGAAGCAAGCATGCTCCGTGTAACCCCTGAGATAGCTGTGAAGATCTAATCACTTCCTAAGTCTCCATCCCACCACATGACCAGGTAGAAGGGCCCCACCTGGGAGCCTGAGAAAACAGTAACCTTGGAGTCAAGGGCCCTGGAATAGAGACTCTGTCTCCCCTTGGGTGATGTTGACTGAACTCCCCTGGAACACAGCTCTGTCAACCATGATAATAACGCTAGAGTTAGCTTCATTGACAAAGCCAGTACCTAGTGCTCAGTGCCATGCTGGACAATATATTTGCATTGTCTTTTTTTAAGCCACATGGGGAACTCCTATTATTTATTGATATTATCTTCATTTAGTAGATGAAGGTCTTTGGTATTTGATAAACTTGAATAAATAACTTGCCCCAAATTAGTGGTAGAGGTGAGATTTAGCATGAAGAGATATAGGTTGACTCTTAAATATGAATTTTTATCATTAACAAGATCTTATGGTTATTCTGACACAAGATACATTCAGTAAATAAAAGTCAACTTGCACGTTCTCTTTATAGAAAACATATAAACATATTTTTTTCTTTCTTAAAAGTTTTTAAAAAAATATTCAAAATCAAAATCTTATTGCATTACCATAATAAGTATATACTCAAAGCTGTATAAAGGAGAAAATACTCTTCTTCCAATCCCTAACTCCTCTTTCCTCGCTCACCACCTTGAAGTACCCAGTGTTAACAGCCTGGTGTTTGTCTGTATTTTTAACGTGTTGTATTCCTTACTAATCCAAGTCACCGTTTACGACTTGTATTCCTTACTAATCCAAGTCACCATTTACGAACTCCTAAAAGTCATAACCTGTCAGGGAAGATTCCAGTTACAGTCCATAAATGACCTGGGCATCAGCCAGGAAAGTAGGTAGTAAATCATTCATGAAAAACAAGAGATGGCCTACAAAACCAAGACCTCATTTGTCTGCACTGGAGGCTGCTAAGAATCATTCTTATACTTTCCAGCAGGAAATGTAATGTTGCCATTTCCAGATGGAGTGGCCTGGCTTGAGGGCAGTCTACAAGGATTGTATGGAGGAAGACCGTATGTCTGGAGCAATTTAGGGGCATTCACACTGGCTTTCTTGAATTAAACTAAACAAAGTTCCATAGAGCATTAGGTGACCATAATGACAACCATAAGACAGAATCCCTGTTGCCTCCTTATACCCCAATTTCTGCCACCACTGTGGAATGACTCATTAGAATAACTATTTTCTATTTCTACTTCTTTCCCTGGCATCTTCCTGTCTTTTCTTAAGGTGTTAATATCAAGCTATATATTACTGTTTTTAAACCATGCAAATTGACTTCCAGGTAGAGGCCATGAACGACCATACTTTCTGGGAATAAATATTAGCATCACCAACCCTGAGAAATTGTCTTCAGTTGCAATCAATTTCCCACCATGGTGGTAAACTGCTCTCAAAGAGTTAATGGGCCCCATTCCTAATGGGGCAATCAGGGACTTGTTTGATCCCAGTTCTAATCACTTCCTAAGTCTCCATCCCATCACACAGGCAGAGATGAATACTTTGGGGCCTGAAGTTTGCTGTGGAGGGCAAGTGAGTCATAGACAAACTTCCTCTCTGAAAGGTTCATTGAGAGAGCCAATTAGCCAGGGAGGAGGTGCTGTTCTGCATTCCCTAATTACTCAGGGATGAGAGGGGTCAGATCAGAAGCCTGACCCCCACAAGTAACCACACAAAACGCCTCAATAGAGTTTTCCAGGCGGGAAAACTTAAAAGCCGGACTCACGTCTGCTTTAGCAGTTCTTTCTCAAGAACCCAACAAAGGTTGGAGCCTCAGACAATGGCCGGGGTCCTCCCATGGACCACCTCAGGGACAAAGAGGGAATGCAATTGCTAAGATCCAAGACGCCGAAGCTGCTGCCTATTCTGAATAAGGGTGGGGAAAGTGTGACAATTTCTAAAACATGATTTTTTCCCTTGGTCCAAAAAAGGAGCTTTTGATCTCCAGAAATGGAGTGAGATGAGGAGTACCATGAGTGAAAGCACAAAGATTTCCAAATAGAATCCAACATTAATTTATTCACTTTATTTTTTATTTATTTACTTTTTAATTTCTCTAAGGTGTTTGAGCCTGGGCCTTCAAACGTTAAAAAAAAATTACAATTCTCCAAAAATTGGAGTTCCCAAAAATGCACCTCTTCAACCTGGCTATACCCTCTTTTGGCAGCCAACTTGGTTTGAACATTTGACAAACAAAGGTAGTACGTTAGAAAAGGGCAATTGCAAATACACTCAACAACTCAGAAGCATCCTAAATCTCTAGGGTAAGGGGAAAATTGGGGGATAATTTAATGAAACCCTCTCATTCTTAAGAGATTGAAGTCTGAGACCAAAGATGTAAAACTACCTGTCCAATGTTAAAAGGCAAGTCAGTTACCTATAGGCCTTATGTTTTTGTGGAACACATACACACACACATACACACAAGCTTAAATGCACATATCCAGATATTAGTTTCATGAGCCTGGAACTTACTTGGTTTTGGTTGTTTTCACTCAGTGGAGTTCTTAATTAGGGAAGCTTCCAGAGTTGAGGCTCAGGATTGGGAAAAGAGAATAACCTGTTTTGGGGAAAGGTTAGAAGCCTTTGAAGTGGATAATGAAAGTGAGGGGTCATTATCTTTCAGAAGTATCAAGTCAGGAACCTGGGGGTAAAGAGGGAGAGACAACTGACAATTTAAAATCTCTGAGATAACAATGATGTATCTCTGAGAGAAGATGAAATAGGGACTGAGGCATTAGCGTGTATCAGAAAGATACCCACAGCCATGAAAACAGCCTTTGCCCCCACTCTTTGGTTGGTGAAAGTTTTTTTATCTGTGTTTCAGTTTTCTCATCTGTAAAATAGACCAAGGATACTAGATGAGCTCTTAGGGTTCTCCTACCCTGGCTGGTTTAACTTTTGGGACATCACAGTTCTACTCAATACTGACAGCTCAGGAAGCTAAATTTGGATAACTGTGAATAACTATGTATAACCTACCCATTCCCCCACATTCTCTATGAGAAGAGGCTCTTCTGATCCAAAGAAATCTGGCCACTTACATCCAAACTCCAAAACACTCCTTACCTGCTTCTACGGCCCACTTCTCTCAAGAGAAGTAAAGATTTGATTTATGAATGTTGTCCACATTCACCCAGCCCAGGGTCCCAAAAACACATGGTGGAGCCTGAAGTGTCACCTTAATGACCACAGATTCAAAACGTACATCAGCATTCAATTCAGGGAGCAGATGGCATTGTATTTCTTCTTATTCTCCACCCCCTCCTCTATCTTAGCACAGCTTTTTATTTATTTATTTATTTATTTATTTATTTATTAATTATTGGAGGCAGCATGTTACAATAATGATGATGTTGATAACTTTAATTATTACAATATTTAACATGCTTCTTTGCTGCCAAAGACTCTGTTCCTTTCTGGCAAAAACACCAAGAGATATCTTCCCCCCAACCCTGTCCCCCTCCCCTTTTTTTATAGATGAGGAAGTGGAAGCTCCACTAGGTTAAGTAACTCAGGATTATCCTTTCAAATAAGTGGCAGAGACAGGAGTGTTAAACAGTTTAGATTCTAGATTTCAAAAAGCCTGTTGGAGCTGCTGGTTCTCTGCTACTTGTTATCTGAATTTGAGCAACCTATTTAAAATTTTGCAGTTTCATTTAATCTTCTCATTTGAAAAGGAGTTAATAATAGTTTCCTCTGAGGACTAACTAGCTAGATATGGGTAAAACAACTAGCATAAAGCTGGTGTTTGATCAATATTAGATTTTCCTTTCTCTCTGTCCTTCATTCTCTAACATCTAATATTAAAATGATTGGTTTATGACATTTTTGAGCCTGGAATTCCATAATCAGAGTACTTTCTTGGTGTTGAATCCACACCCATGAAGCCTCATTCCCCCAAGCCTCTGCCTCTACAGACACTAAACTCAGACAATACACACTCTTTCCAGTCATTGAAAGGGATATGGCTTTGGAGTAATAGGGGGAAAATATATCATGAGTAATATTAACAAGAAACCTCTATAAAAATTGGCCCATAGCTTCTAAAATTCTTGTGGTTTATCATCTAAATGGAAACTTGGTCTCCCTATGGTAGATGGCAGCATTTTAAGACCCATCTTCTACAAGTCACTAAGGATTATTGATGGAAAAAATTATGAGACACCATTTCAGTCAAGGGTAGAGACACTTAAAGAAATGTACCCAAAGAACAACAAGAAACAATATAATATAACCAGGATGTCAAGGACCTCATAATTCCTATTTGTGAGTCGGGGATATGGAACTGAGAGAGGTTTCCAAGTATCTAATAATTCAGTACATTCTGAACTGAGTGGCAAGGTGGTGTGAATTGCCACCATGTGTCTGTGAACCTTTCATCTTTGCTGGTTTTTGAGAGAAATACACCCTGGCATGGAAAAGTGACAGATTAGAACTCTCTGTCAACATTGCTATTTATTTTTCTAACACCACTGGTTTGCTTTTTTTTAAAATTTTTTGAATGAATAGCTATAAAAGTGAAAGGTTTACTGCTGTTTGAGAGTGAAGAAAAGTAATTTGCAGTTTGATTCTTGGTTATGAGATGCTTGGTGCCTATCTCCTTTGGAACCGAAGGTTTTGCATGCACACTCTGAAGTTAATGCCTCGAACTTCTAATCTGGAAGAGAAATAGGAGACTGCCCTACCCTCTCTTGTCTGCCACAACTCCACCTTTTTGCAGATGGTTAAGTGAAGACACAAATGGATTAGCTGCAGAAGCAATATTAGAACACAGGTTTCTGACTCCTAGCCTGATGTCTTTCCTATATAATATTCTGCTGCCCACAAGATTAAGTAATTTAGCTTAGCATTCAAGAGTGTACAGCCAGTTCATAGCAAAACTGCTCTCACCACCCGTAGCTCATGAATTCACTCCACTAGCTCCCTAACTCATTCTCTCATGGGCAACTTGTTTTGTCTTATGCTATGTAAATAAGAGCAAGAGTACAGCCAGTTAACCACTAGGGCCAACTTTTGTGGAGAAATTTAATGAGCACAACTCATGATATATTTTATTTGTCAATATTTTCAGATCATATTCCTATTGGTGACTAGAAATCATGTGAAAAAAGAAAGTTCATCCTGATTATAATCATCTTTTCCTGCACTGGCATTGCTTTAGTTCGAGCTCAGTTTAGTGAATTCCTGGACTCCTTCAAGATTTTGTACCTCTGTCTGACATCATTTGTTCATTCATTCATTCATTCATTCATTCATTCATTCATTCATGTTATGGGTCCAAGTCCTCCCCTGTTCTCCATGGCTTCCTGACAAATGGAGCACTCAAAAGGAATAATAATCAAATACGAAGAAAGTGCTTCTGTAATAAATAATGGCTCAACAAGTGATCCTTTGAAGTTCTGTAGGGACAGAGTTTAGCTCAGTACAAGAAAGAACCTTTCACTTTACAGCTATTCAAAATTGGAAGGCAGCGTTACTTTGTAAAGTAGAGGACTTCCAGTCAAATAGCAGCGTTCAAGTGAGAGACTGGATAATCACTGCTTTAGTGGGGTAGGTGTGGGGTTGTTAGTGAGTAAGAGCTTACTCTGGTGTCACACAGAAGAGGCCTTAATCCTGCCACATCCCCACTTCGAAAGTTTGGATTATTTATCTAAGCTGTGGTCATATCACCCGGGAGAACACTGTTAGAAATGCTGAAATTTGGGCCCCATCTTGGAAATCCTGGCTCAAAATCTAGATTTTAGCAAGGACTGCAGGCCGTTCATATGCACTTCAGAGTTTGAGAAGCACTGAAATGGGCTTTCTAAACTTTGATTTGGTTATTTATTCATTAAAGAAGTGGTAATAATGCCTGCCTTGCACTTGTGCTTCAAGGGTAAATCAGATTGTGTTAGTAAAGATCTTAGCAGAGTGTCTAATAGTTAATACTAATAGATTGCAGGTACTAGTATTAACTTCTCAATAGATGAATTCAACATTGGGTTGGAAGTTGGACTGAATTACTTCTACAGTCTCTTTATTACTCTAAGATCATATCATTCTATATTTTTATTTCACATATTTTGACATTTTGGGGTCAAATCATTACTCCAACTCTCACACCAAAAATATAAATATATCTGGAGAAATCATGTTATGTTATGATGGGTCTGTTAGGCAGATGTTCTTCCTCTCCCCACACACCCATATTGTAAAGAGACTACATTGCACATGCTTGACAGCAGGCATTTCACTTCACTCATCCATAAATATGGCTTTGGTGGAGAGTAGGAGCATGTTGGAGCTACATTCCATTAATTTTACATAGTCTGGGAACTCAAGATCTCCTTTCTGGATGCCACTGAGAGATCCTACCCCATGTCTACAATCTATTTTTCTCTAGTTGAAATTTACATTTGTCAGGGCTAATGTGAAGTATTGTGTTCAGCACCATGTAAGAGAAAAATTTAAGAACAGCCATTTAAAGGAATCCAAAGCAGCATAAAATTGATGGCATCAATCCCCTGCTTAAAACCCATTAATGACTTTCTGTTGTTCTTAGACTGAAGTTCCAACATCTTAACAGGAACTACAAATCCCTGTATTATTTGTCCCATGCTTACCCTTCTAGTCTTAGCATATACCCCTTTTCCTCTTGTATCAGTTATGTATTGCTGTATAAAAAATTATCCCAAAATGGAAATACTAAAGTAATAAATATTTATTATCTCACATAGTTACTGTTGGTTAAGAATTCAGGAGCAGCTCAGCTAGGGGGTTCTGGCTCAGGGTCTCTCATGAGGTTGCAGTCAAAATGTCTTCTGGGGCTCCACTAATCTGAAGGCTTGACTGGGGCTGGAGGATCTACTTCCAATGTAGTTGACTCATACAACTGAGAAGTTAATGTTCATTGTTGGCAGGGGATCTCAGTTCTTCTTTGTGTGGTCCTCTGCATAAAACTACTTGAGTGTCTCCATGACATAGCAGCTGGCATCTCCCAAAGTGAATGATCCAAAAAGGGCATGGAATAAGCTATAATGTTCCTTTTGACCTAGCCTTGGAAGTCACAATTCATCATTTCCAAAATACCTTAGCAATTACACAGTTTCACCCTATTTAGTGCAGGAGGAAACTACAAAAGGTTATAAATAAATTCCAGGAGAACAAGAATCATTGAGGATCATCTTGGAAGATAACTACTACACATCTCTGTGCTCTAAGTATTTCAGTTTATTAACTTATATTGAGTTCTCTGGAGCACCATTCTCTTTGGCCTGCCAGCCATTGCACTTAGTTTCCTCTGCAGGGATCATCACATTTAGCTTTTTAAGTTAGTACCTTTGTCCTTCATGGCGTATCCTAGATGCTTTTTTCCTGAGGAGTGTTTCCTGAACCCCTTCCAAGGCCATTCAGGGACCCCTCCCGTAGGTACTCAGTATCACCCCAGCACTTTTCACAGTAGACTATAATTTTCTGGTTTTTTCTTTTTTTTTTTTTTTGACAACTTTTTCTACTAGATTTTAACAGCATTAGGGCACCATTTGATATGGTTTGGCTGTGTCCCCACCCAAATCTCATCTTGTCTCACCTTGAATTCTAATAATCCCCATGTGTCAAGGGCTGGGTCAGGTGGAGATAATTGAATCATGGGGGTGGCTTCTCCCATACTGTTCTCATGGTAAGGAATGAGTCATGAGATCTGATGGTTTTACAAATGGGAGTTTTTTTCTACACAAGCTCTCTTGTCTGACGCCATGTAAGACTTGACTTTGCTCCTCCTTGCCTTCTGCCATGATTGTGAGGCCTCTCCAGTCAAGTGGTCAATTAAACCTCTTTCTTTTATAAATCACCCAGTGTCAGGTAAGACTGGGTAATTATTCGCAGTGTGAGAACAGACTAATATACCATTCTATTTCCCAGAAATGTGATCTGTATCTAAAACTTAGCAGATGCTAATAAGTACTAATTAAATGGAAGCATGAGTGGAAAATAGAGGTGATAAAAATTTAGTTTGTCCTTGAAAATAGATACAAATTGAATTAGAGGAGAGAAAAGAAAGGGGATGGAGTATGGGGATAGGGTGAGGATAATTTTGAGCAAAAGTGGAGGATGACTCTTCACTAGAGACTGATATTATCCAAGTCACTAAACATGAACACTCTAACACCTATCTCCAATCTTTCTCTTCAGTCTCATTCTCAGTTTTGGCAAGTGGAGAGAGTGTACTAGTCTGTCTTCAATAACTAAGACTAACAGGTTTTACAGAAAGAGACAGGAATATAGAGGAAACAGAAATGAGAAGTAAAGAATGAGAAAACAACAGAGGGAGAGCTGAACAGAAGTGTAGAAGAGTTGATACACAGTTGATGTATCTTGGTAACAAGGGTTTGAAATATTAAAGTGACTTCTCGAGGTTCTCCTAAAACTGAGGGTTCTGACATTCCTCATCTTGGGTATGGAAAAGATTCTAGTCATAGTTAGTGCATCTTGGATGTGCTTGAGACAATGATCTGAGCTGGTGTTCTCTGGATTCTGCTGTCACCTTGTCTTCTGACACTTTACTGTCTGTGTTTTCCCCAGGGGCAAGGGCCAGGATGCTGCACCACCTCTGTCACCCTGATACGGTTTTGCTGTGTCCCCACCCAAATCTCAACTTAAATTTTATCTCCCAGAATTCCCATATGTTGTGGGAAGCACCCAGGGGGAGGTAACTGAATCATGGGGGTCAGTCTTTCCCTGCTATTCTCACGATAGTGAATAAGTCTCACAAGATCTGATGGATTTATCAGGGGTTTCTGCTTTTGCTTCCTCCTCATTTTTCTCTTGCCACCACCATGTAAGAAGTGCCTTTCACCTCCCACTATGATTCTGAGGCCTCTCCAGCCATGTGGAACTGTAAGTCCAATTAAATCTCCTTTTGTACCCAGTTTTAGGTATGCTCTTATCAGCAGCATGAAAATGAACTAATACAGTAAATTGATACCAGCAGAGTAGGGTGTTGCTAAAAAGATATCCAAAAATGTGGAAGCAACTTTGGAACTGGGTAACAGGCAGAGGTTGGAACAGTATGGAGGGCTCAGAAGATAGGAACATGTGGGAATGTTTGGAACCTCCTAGAGACTTGTTAAATGGCTGTGACAAAAATGCTGACAGTGATATGAACAATAAGATCCAGGTTGAGGTAGTCTCTAATAGAGATGAGGAACTTGTTGGGAACTGGAGCAAAGGTGACTCCTGTTATGCTTTAGTAAAGAGACTGGCAGCCTTTTGCTCCTGCTCTAGAGATTTGTGGAAATTTGAACTTGAGAGAGATGATTTAGGGTATCTAGTGGAAGAAATTTCTAAGCAACAAAGCATTCAAGAGGTGACATGGGTGCTGTTAAAAGCATTCCATTTTAAAAGGGAAATGGTGCATAAAAGTTCAGGAAATTTGCAGCCTGATGACGCAGTAGAAAAGAAAAACACTTTCTTTTTTTTTTTTTTTAAGGAAAAATTCAAGCTGGCTCCAGAGATTTGCATAAGTAGCAAGGAACTTAATGTTAATCCCCAAGACCATGGGGAAAATATATCTGGGTCATTTCAGAGACCTTTCAGCAGCCCCTCCCATCACAGGCCTGGAGGCCCAGGAGGAAAAGGGGTTTCGTGGGCCAGGTCCAGGGTCCCTGTGCTGTGTGCAGCCTAGGGATTTGGTGCCTTGTGCCCCAGCTACTCCAGCTGTGACTGAAAAAGGCCAATGTAGAGCTCAGGTTGTGGCTTCTGAGGATGGAAGCCCCAAGTCTTGGCAAGTTCCACATGGTGTTGAGCCTGCGGGTGCACAGAAGTCAAGGATTGAGATTTGGGAACCTCTGCCTAGATTTCAGAAGATGTACAGAAATGCCTGGATGTCCAGGCAATAGTTTGCTGCAGGGGCGGGACCCTCATGGAGAACCTCTGCTAGGGCAATGCAGAAGACAAATGTGGGGTCAGAGCCCCCACACAGAATCCCTACTGGGGCACTGCCTAGTGGAGCTGTGAGAAAAGGGCCATCATCCTCCAGACCCCAGAATGTTATATCCACTGACATCTTGCACCATGCTGCTGGAAAAGCTGCAGACACTCAACACCAGCCCTTGAAAGCAGCCTGAAGGGAGCCTGTACCCTGCAAAACCACAGGGGTAGAGCTTCCCAAGACTATGGGCATCCCTCTTTTGCATCAGCATGACCTGGATGTGAGACCTGGAGTCAAAGGAGATCATTTTGGAGCTTTAAAATTTGACTGCCCAGCTGGATTTTGGTCACTGTAACCCCTTTGTTTTGGCCAATTTCTCCCATTTGGAATGACTGTATTTACCGAATACCTGTACCCCCATTGTATCTAGAAAGTAACTAGCTTGTTTTTGATTTTACAGGCTCATAGGCAAATGAGACTTGCCTTGTCTCAGATGAGACTTTGAACTATGGATTTTTGGGTTAATGCTGAAATGAGTTAAGACTTTGGGGGACTGTTGGGAAGTTATGATTGGTTTTGAAATGTGAGGACATGAGGTTTGGAGAGGCCAGAGGAAGAATGATATGGTTTGGCTGTGTCACCTCCCAAATCTTAACTTGAATTGTATCTCCCAGAATTTCCATGTGTTATGGGAGGGAGGGACACAGGGGGAAGTAATTGAATAATGGGGGCTAGTCTTTCCCATGCTATTCTCATGATAGCAAATAAGTCTCAGATCTGATGCATTTATCAGGGGTTTTCGCTTTTGCTTCCTCCTAATTTTCCTCTTGATGCCACCATGTAAGAAGTGCCTTTCACCTCCTGCCATGATTCTGAGGCTTCCCCAGCCATGTGGAACTGTAAGTCCAATTAAACCTCCTTTAGTTCTCGGTTTGGGGTATGTCTTTATCACATTTGTTTTATTGAAAACAAACTAATACACACCCCACTGTGATGTGGGTCCCAGCATCTCCAGTGCCCAGCTGAACACTATCAATCCATACATGCTCTACTGTTAGAGCAGACTCTAGAGATGTCACGTGACACAAACCGAAAATATTGAAGAGTCAACTTACTTGGGAGAACCTTATGACCAATGAGTTAGAGTAGAAGGAAAAGAATAAGTGATAAATTGCTTTCTTTTCCCCTCTCGCAACCCTGAATAACTGTTGTTATATACATGGATTCTTTGTAAACTCTTTAGAGCCATCCTCTATAAGCTAGCCATCAGCTGGATGTTCTGTGAAGTTAGGGATAGAGCAGTAGTTCACTGTCTTGTATCTGCTTTCTCTGTTTCCCCATCTTACTTTCCTCTCCCCTAATCTTTTGAAGTGGCTGTACCAAGAGAGGATTAGTATGTAAGCATGGTCTTAGGTTTCTGAGTTTTCAAAAAAAAAAATGTACTATTAAAAAATATAGATCAGAACACACCTGGCCAACATGGTGAAACTCCGTCCCTACTAAAAATACAAAAATTAGCCATGGATGGTGGCACATGCCTGTAATCTCAGCTACTTGGGAGGCTGAGGCAGGAGAATTGCTTGAATCTGGGAGGCGGAGGTTGAAGTGAGCCAAGATCGTGCCCACTGCACTCCATCCTGGCAGACAGAGCAAGACTCTGTCTCAAAAAAACAAACAAACAAAAAATAGAGATGGAGACTTGCTATGTTGCCCAGGCTGGTCTTGAAATCCTGAGCTCAACCAATCCTCCTGCCTTAGCCTCCCAAAGTGCTGGGATTATGAGTGTGAGGCACTGTGCCTGGCTGGCTTTCTGGTTTTTAGTGAATGAGACTTTTCAGTAACCCAACCAGTGCAGCTCTGTGGAAAAAAAAAAAACCCAAGGAAATAAAAGAAGAAGCTACAATCATTGTTAAGGAAGGACAGGGTGAAGGGGCAGACCCTGTAAGAGAGGCAATGAGGGCACTGAGAATGAACAGTATCCACACAAATGATCGTTGTCCACTGAAGTCCTTCTAGATTGTATGTCAGCATGGAAAAGAAAGGGCCACCTCCTGTCCAGTCCACAGAGCCTCTATAATGAACCACACTGATACTTGGTGCCCCTCAAGTATGCCCCTCACATCACCCACAAAATTTAACCACAGAAACTGGGATATCCACCCTTTTTTTGTTGATAACTCACTGTATGACCTTGGAGTATGTCACTTTCCTGCTCTGTCCTTTTATTTTCTCCTTTGTAAAATGAAGAGATTGAGCTAAATTAGTAGTAAGATTTTCCTTATAACCTCAATATTCTTTCCTGATATGTGTTATAGCCTCCAAATGCCCATATTTACTTCTGCATGATCTGCACAACCAATCTTTAGATGTATTTCAACTAACACTAAGACAGGGAGTAATTTCTTCTTCAGAGCCTAATGGCCTCTCAGTAGGATCAAAAGTAGAGCACTGCTTTCCATCCTTGATGAGAGGTCGTATGTAGAGACCTAATTTTACTCCTATTTACAATTTGACAGCAACACACTTCATAGGCAGGCACTAGGAGCTTGAGCTAGCAACTGATAAATTTAAACAAGTCCATCTACTCCACCATGGCCTGAACAAATGCACGGAGTCATCCTGCTGCTCTTCCCTCCCTCCCTCCCTCCCTCCCTCCCTCCCTCCCTTCCTTCCTTCCTGCCTTCCTGCCTTCCTGCCTTCCTGCCTTCCTGCCTTCCTGCCTTCCTGCCCTCCTGCCTTCCTGCCTTCCTGCCTTCCTGCCTTCCTGCCTTCCTGCCTTCCTGCCTTCCTGCCTTCCTGCCTTCCTGCCCTCCTGCCTTCCTGCCTTCCTGCCTTCCTGCCTTCCTGCCCTCCTGCCTTCCTGTCTTCCTGCCTTCCTGCCTTTCTTCCTTGAAGGAGAAGAATATGAATGTAATGGAAATGAATGGACATTCACCATTGGTGCTGCAAAAATTGGTGAAATGAAAATATATTATTGGTTTCCTTGAAAATGCAGTCAAATTTCCAGGCTCCTCAAAAGCTTATTGAGATGCTAACTACCTCTGAATCCAGAGTAAATGCAATTCATTTTTCTGGCTTTATAACCTAGGGTATCTGCAGAGCTGTTAGAATAACTGACAGAGTAACAAATGACCAAATTCACAGATCTGGATTCCAATTCTACAGTTTTCTTACTGAGTAGCTTTAGGCAATATTATTTCACCCTCCAGCCTCAGTTTTCTTCTTAAGGAAATGGGAAACGTCTTTACAACAATCATTTGATGAGATTCATTGCATCTGTACCAACAGCACTGTTCTCATATGTGACCCTTGGCTCAGAGAAGCTCTTTAGAACTTAGGGTTTGCAAATATAATGAGAGGAAAGAAACTGGATAGGGAGTAGAAGAGATTACAAAAATGAAAACAAAAACCAGGAGGCACAAATATGAAAATATGGAGCAACTGGTACTTGCCAAGCATTTGCTAGATACTTTCATAGATATTTTATTTGCTTAAAAAAGGGAGCCTAATGACTGAGACATTGCTGTCTTATTTTCTGTACAAACAGATTCCCCTCACTCTTCCCACCAAAAGAAAGCCTAAGTCATCTAGGTCAGATTCCTATGTACTGTTGTTTTTTTGTCTCAGTAGCTAGGTGCAAGACTCTTCTGGAATTTGCCTGGGGGTAATAACCATAACCCCCAACACCACTGTCACTGTAAAATTTTGTGAGGTTGCTTACTTTCTTCTGCATACTCATAACATTCTGATGAGAAGGAGGTGACTCAGCCATAGACTAAGAGGTGAATAAGCATCACCAGCCTCATTCAATTATGGGGCCAGAGGGAAAGGCAGTGTCTGCAAAAGTCAAAACAGATTTTTGAAACAGTTTCTCTTCCAGCCTCTGCAAAACCTGCTCATTCAATTCCTTTTCTGTTGATGACTTTGGCTTCTGAGACAAGGCCTTTCTCTGGTGGCCCAGAGCTCTGACAATCCCCCAAATGTCAGGGGCTTGGAGAGCTCTTTGGGGTAAGGTGTCCAAAAGGACAAGTCTACCAAGCCTCAGAATCTTTGCTGAGCTCTGGAGTTTCCAAAGCTCCAGTCTCTTTCGGAGACACTGAGTTGCAAATGTGAATTGTTGGAACTCCTAATCCACAGCCTCTTGGGTGTTCTAAGAGCTTAGGCTCCTTCCTTTCAGGCTTGTAGTGATTAATTACAATCAGCCAGCCACATTTCATGGGACCCCACTCCTACAGCAGCCACAGTCAACTTAACTTAGCCATTTGAAGCAAAAAACCCAGTTCAGACTGAGTGTCCTTCACTAGCCTACTACAAAAGGAAGACTTGTGACAGGAAAAAGTATTCTCATCCCTTTCTCTCTTCAATTCAGGGTAGATGAGGAAGCATGTGTTAAGGCAGAAAACATGATGGACAGGGCCATTCTGGTCTAGATCGTAGTTGCAATTCTAGCCTTGACCTCTACTATCTATGTAATGCTGGTCAGCCGACTTCTCTAAGCTCTTGTAATCCTCATGGGGTTAGCAGAAGGGGGCCATGCTCTATCACATAATGGACAGGAGGCAACATACAGGATGAAGTATCCTTGGCTGCTTCTTTTCCAAGGTCGTATACAATGTCACATAATGTAGGCAACAGTTAGTTCATGACAGGGCTGTGTGTCTGACATTCCCACTGGAACTGGATACTTTCCCACACACGTATGTATTACTCATGTCTATATTTTTTGCTTTAACTATTCTCTCTGCCTGGAAATTCCTTCATCCAAACACAGACCTTCAATTCTTTCACCTGCAGTACCAATGCCACCAGGAATTATTCCTCATCTGTAATCCAAAAACATCCTCTGCCTATCCCAGTTATGACACTCACCACTTACCATATCAGTTTATCATTATCTCTTTATCTCCCTGGCATAGAGGAAATGCTTAATTAATGCTTGTTTATTTAGATAAATGACTCATCTCAGGAATAGATCACATTCTTCATAATCATAAAAATAACAAACTTGAGTAATCCTCCAGCACTTACAAAGAATATATATATATATATATAGAATGGGGTTAATACTACAGCTTTAAGAGTATATATATAAATATATATGTATATATATTTAGCATTCAAGAGATGCAGATACTGAGGTTCTTAGTTAAAGAATGGGAACACAAACATAGATATGTCTGGAGACCTTCCTCAAGGGCTGTCCAGGAGCAATACTCAAGTGCAAGTGATTGTAGCAAATGGCCAGCATGGTGGTTCATGCCTGTAATACCAGCAATTTGGGAGCCTGAGGTGTGTGAATCGCTTGAGTCCAGGAGTTTGAAAGCAACCTGGCCAAACGAAATTCTGTCTCTATTAAAAAAAAAAAAAAAGTTACAGCCAGGCACAGTGGCTCACGCCTGTAATCCCAGTGCTTTGGAAGGCCGAGGCAGGCAGATCACGAAGTCAGGAAATGGAGACCATCCTGGCTAACACGGTAAGATCCTGTCTCTACTAAAAATACAAAAAAATTAGCCAGGCGTAGTGGTGGGTGCCTGTAGTCTCAGCTACTCGGGAGGCTGAGGCAGGAGAATGGTGTGAACCCAGGAGGCAGAGCTTGCAGTGAGCTGAGATTGCACCACCACACTCCAGCCTGGGCTGCAGAGCGAGACTCTGTCCCCACCCCCCCCCAAAAAAAAAATTACAAAAATTAGCCGGGCATGGTGGCACACACCTGTAGTCCCAGATACTCAGAAGACTGACAGGGGAGGATGGCCTGAGCCTGGGAGGTCAATGCTACAATGAGCAATAATGGAGCCACTGCACACCACCCTGGGCAACAGAGTCAGACCCTGCCTTAGAGAAAAAAATATAGAGAGATTTACTGAAGTCTACCATGCACTAGGCACTAAGCAAGGTGTTGGGGACAAAAATGAGTAAGATTTACTTCTGTATTCGTACAAAGTTCATGATTGAGTGAATAAAATTATAATTCATTCCCATACTTCCTAAATATCTATAATGTTCCAGGTATCAGGATGGAAGCTTACACTGTTGTGGGAGAATTAAGTCTTGGCATAACCCAAGGTGGGTCATATGAATTCTACATTTGCATAACAGTTGAATTTTATATAATGAACATATATTTATTTGTAATCAGAGAAAACAAGAACAAAAAAAGAATAAGATAGGAAACAGTGATTATTTTAATCTGTTTTTACATGTTTATTTCCATTAATTTATCATCTTTAATCTACAAGCCAAAAGAGCAGTAAAGATAAAGTGACATAGGATTTCAAAAGA
This sequence comes from Mandrillus leucophaeus, assembly GCF_000951045.1. NCBI lineage: Eukaryota > Metazoa > Chordata > Mammalia > Primates > Cercopithecidae > Mandrillus > Mandrillus leucophaeus. The sequence continues at coordinate 183,636 of NW_012101744.1, read as the reverse complement.
GGGAGAATGTACATCTATCTAAAGAATCAGTAAAATCCTTATTTTATTTGGGATTTATGATGGTAACTTTGAAAAGTCCTTGGCAGAGAAATTCTGAAGATGTTCTCTGGAAAGCCATAGTTCCAAGAGATATGAGCAGGTGTTTCCAGAGCAGAAAACAAGAGAGGGGAGGAGGGGAGGCAGAAGTGAAATGAAAGTAAACATGTTTTTTTGTGTTTGTGTTTTCTCTTCTGTATGTTTGATTTGCTTTTCTGCAGAACATCTCAGAATCTTCAAAAAGCACATGTTTCTTGAGATAATGAATGAAACTTGGGAAGGGGAGACATATAGGGTTTCTCAAATGTATTATTCCAAAATCCAGCATTGAGATTAGTGTTCCCAAGAAAACATAGTGACAAATGATGCCTTTCTGGGCTCTTAATAGCTCTTTAGCTTGATCTATGGGACACTGAAATTGCTCAGATGAGGTAGACCAAGAATGAGAGAAAATGGGCATATCTAGAAGGTACTTTGGCAACACAGCTGTTAAGCAAAATCAGGTTAACTCCACCTGAAAATTGCCTACTTTTGGGACAGCCACCCACAACCCCTACTTAATATGAAAAAGAAAACAGTTTCATCTTGTTTGCAGCCAAGAAAACTTACTCAAAGAGTTGATACATGAACTGGGATTTGAGAACCATCTTCTCAATTCTCACCAGGCTTCAACAATGGAAATACTGTGGCAATGTCTTCATTGACACCAGACTACCTTGAGGAAATATAGATCCCCCTCAGTTTTGAACCACAGAGAGCCATCTCAGACTGAAAATGTCAGGGGTTTGGAATCAGTTTCTCCATCCAGCAAATGGGGATAATAATGTGCCTTGTAGGGTAGATATGGGGATTAGGTGGGTTGATTCATAAAAAGAATCTAATAATGCTAAACATGTTATAGGCACTCAGTAACAAAGGACATTATTAGCTGGAACTTTCCCAAGAAGTTGAGCCTCCTTTACCATTTTGCAAGATGGAGCACCATCTTCTGACCCAACAGAGTAATGTAATTTAAAGGACCCTGCTGAGAATGAAGGTCTAGCATTCATCTTCAGTAATTAATACATGCCCTAGGGGATGCTTGTGATTGGAAATGGGAGGGCAGAAGACTGTTTTTTACTTCTTGATTGAGTGCTTTTTTTTTTCTTTTAATCTCAAGCTATTCTGAATGTCATGGAGAGTTAATGAAGACATGTTGTACACCCACTGCAAACACAGTAAAAGAGAAAATACAACCAATTTTACCACTGTCTGAGTAGATTAAATCCTCAGTTATGCTAGAAGTTCAGGGAAGAAAATGAGAGTTGTGTTAGGAGATGGATGCGGATAACACTGGTTACAAAGTCAGAAAAAAATGAGGAAGGATCCTCTTCCATCTTTTCAATTTCTCCACTTTTCCTTCTTTCTTCAATTCCTCTCTCCCTCAACAGTTAAGGGCAGAGAGTGGGCAAAAGGTGTCTGCATTGACTTTAGTATCAGATAATAAAATCAGCATAATTTAGTCTTAATACTATGTCCAGAGTTATGGTCTCTATGTTTTTCTTACCACCATTTAGTGAAACTGCAGCAAATCATCTAAAACAGAAAAAAGCAATAACATTCCATCAGTAGCTTTTGCTTCTCAAAGACTGGCTTCAAATAACAGATGTGATGTTCTTCAGGTTAGCGGCCACTCACAACACTTGAGATATCCAACTGGGAACAATCTCCCTGAGTTGGAATAAACGAGATGATCTAATACCTGAAGATTTCCCAACTCCAGCCCATTTCTTACATATACGATACATTTGAGAAATGGCTGAATGCATTCTCCCCCAAGATTGGGTAGGGCACTTCTTCTTTCATGAGACTGCAATTTAGAGGGGCCCCAAGGGGGTATCTGAGGAGGTTAAGAAAGTCTGCAAACTTGTTTGAAATCTCTAGGGTACATTTTTCCTGCATAAATCTTAGCAATTATGACTCTATTTTGCTTAAAGAAAGAAGCAAAGAAAAAAAAAGTAAAACAAACCCCAGAACAATTCCTACAGTGTGTCTATAAAGTGAACTTTTCTTCTGAGAAACAATTGTTTCTATTTTTAGGGAATTTTTAGTTTCCCTTTGCTCTTCTAGAAGGGATCTGGTATATTTCAGACTAGAGTAGATTAAGCCGTTAAAAGTGATAGCTCTGCTTCATATTCAAAGCAATCCCCAAACAGAGTACTACAGGTACATCAGACAGTGAAATTCTCCCCAGAAGAGGAAAGGATTCATGGTTACATTCTACTTCTTTTGTGCACAGACTTAGGTGTCGGACAAAATAGAGTTCAAATCCTAGATGTTCCCATATTCAACTTCCTTAACCTCTGAGTCTCAGTTTCCTCTTTTGTCAAATGTCGATAATGATAATGATGATAATATTGATAAATAGACTCTTCCTGGTGTGAATATTCTGTTGTGTAATATTATTTTAAAAAGGATTATAATCATTTGTTGCATTTGTGTTGGCATACAATATTCAATGTCTTAATACTCTAATTCTACCTGCCAACAAATGCATAGGATATCACCTTCCTGTCAGGTTTTCTGCGACATTATTGAAATGAACTCTGTCTCTTATCCTGAGATGGGTTTTAATACTCAATGAGAAGCAGATCCCATGAAAATTAACTCACAAATTTAAGATCTCAGAATCAGTAAGCTGTGGAGGAAGGATCAAATCCAGTTCTAGCTAAATCTAAACTTTTTTTTGCTTTTCTACTTTATGGTGCTGCCCTGAGCTGGGAGTGTACACATTGATTGATTGATTGATTCATTCATTCATTCTTTCATCCAATCATTCAACAAGTATTAAGCAATGTTTTGTTTTGATTTGCTTTGTAGGGGACATTTAAAATGTGAAAGCACTTTACAAAAGTAAAGTTCTACGTGAATATAAGTTGTTATAATGAAGGGCTGAAGCCTGTCTGTTGTCTCTGGTATTTTGAGTGAGAAACACAAGCAAAATTCATATCCTGTGATCTCTCATCCTATGACAAAACAAAATAAAACAAACTCTAAACTACAATCCATCCACTGCTAATACAATATATCTTTTACCTCCAGATTTATTGAGGTATAATTGACAAAAAACTTACCTATATTTAATGTGTACAATGTGGTAATTTGATACACATAAATAATGTGAAATGATTACCATAATCAAATTAATTAATATGTGGCATATAACCTCATATAGGATTTTTATTTTTATTTTTGGTGTGATGGGAGTTCTTAAGATCTCGCTCAGAAAATTTCAAGTATACAATACAGTATTGTTAACTATAGTCACCATGTGTGCCTTAGACCACCAGAACTTACTCATAACTGAAAGTTTGTCCCCTTTGACCAACATCTCCTTGTTTCCTCCACCCTCAGCCCCTGGCAACCACCATTCTACTCTCTGCTTCTAAGTCTGGTTTTAATAGTCATTATTGAAAATAGTATAGAACTTCTTCAAAAACTTTAAAATACGACTCCTATACAATTCAGAAATATCACTACTGAATGTATATCCAAAGGAAATAAAATCAGGATGTTGAAAAGATATCCACACTCCCATATTTATTACAGCATTGTTCATGATAGCCAAGATACGGAATTAGCATAATGAGCCTAAGTGTCCATTGATGCATTGATGAATGAATATATATATGTATATATAAAACATTATTCAGCCCTAAAAAAGAAATTAGCATACTATAATGTGCAACAACATGGATGAGCCTGGAAGAAATAAAGTTAGGCGAATAAACCAAATGCAGAAAGACAAACACTATGTGATAAGAGAATTCATCTTAAAACCATTGACTCTTCAACAGATTAAAAATGTAGCCTCTTGAGCTAATGGTATCACAGAAAATGAGGCAACAAAGACAATTGTCAGGAAAGCCAAACAAACCTCTTCACATGCCCCCAAAATTTCCTACAGTCACCAGACTGACACAGAATCTTTCTTGGTAAGATCACATCTCCCAGCCATCTAAGGTAGGTTGATGGAAAAGCAGTGCTTACATACAGCCTCTAGATAGAGAATGGAGGAAATAAGTGAGAGTTTAAAAAGTACTCTTTTACCTGCACCAGGTAATTAATGTCAACATCAACAGTGATAAGCCATATTGATCATATGTACCCATAATATGTCTTAAGAATGGACTCTCACTTCCCTGAAACACACAGCTCTAGTGTAATCATGAGAAAAACATCATAAATTCCAAATTTAGGCATGTTCTACCTGAGCAGTACTCATCAAAACTGTCAAGGTTATCAAAAACTCAGGAAACTCTGATAAATTGTCAGAGCCAAGAGGAGCCTGAGAAGACAGGATTAAAGGCAATATGGTAATTTTGATGGTATTCTAGAACAGAAAAGTAACATTAGATAAAAATTAAGGTAATCTGAATAAAGAATGAGCTTTAGATAATAATAGTATATCAATATTGGTTCATTAATTGCAACAAATGTGCCACACTTTGTGTAAGATTTAATTACAAAGGAAACAGTATGTGGTATACAGGAATTCTCTGTATTATCTTTCCATTTTTTTCTGTAATTCTAAAATGGTTCTAAAAAAACAGTTTACTTTTTTTTTTTTAAGGCACTGTTGTCATTCAATGGAAAAATGGAAGCCAAAAAAGATTATTTGATTTAAGAATAACCAACTCTCTCATTATCCCGTTGGGCACTATTATGCCTTGTCTCTGGAAACCGATATAATTTACTTCATTTTGATTTGTGTTCTGTCTTGTTCAGAAAGTGCTTCAGGTGACTTACAAGAAGATATAAAAATTAAAACTTAAGAAGCTATTACGGGGTGGGACTTGGGTGGGAAACAATTTGCCCTAGAGTGGATAGACAAGCTTTAGAATTAGATGGACTTGTGTGTATGCTCTCCTTCTTGGTAAAGCTACTTAACTTATTTGTAGCTCTATTTCCTCATCTGTAATGTGTATTTAATAAGTACTCAAGATGCCATACGCAATGTTATAAGTATCTTAACAGGCAAGTAATTAACACGTGCACCATATTTGTATACATTGGACATAGTGTCATTTCGGTGGTTTGACATCTCAGGGATATCCCAGAATCCCACCAAGGGATCCAAATTGGAGAATATGTTAGTTTAACCAAGAAAAGTGTCGGAAATATTTGGAGCCCCACCAAAATGTCTTCATAAAAGAACAAATCTTTCTACGCACAAGAACTTCTTAAACTTTAATGTGAATTCCTTCATTTTATAGATCACAAAACTGAGGCCAAGAGGGAGGAAGCGATTTGCCCAAGATCACACAGGGAATTGGGAGAAGAATTAGATCTTAAATGCAAGCATCTCAACTGATACTTAGTCTTTTCTTTTGTATATATCAAGTTACATATTTTTTCTTCCAAATATACTTCCTGTATACTTTGTAAAATGAAGTAAGGATAAGACATGTGCAGTTTTCATATTTCAATGTTAGGGATTCAAGATTTCTTCAAGCATCTGATTGCTGATTGGCTAAGAAACACACACCAGTATTTGTGGATATGTATTAATAAAAAAAATTTCTTAGGGCATATACTTGCAATAAATTTGAAGTAATGAAGAAGCATTTGTTTCCTAGTTTGTTTTGTTATTGTTTTATCCTAGCAACAATTAACATGATAGTTAAGAGAATAAACTTTGGAGCCAGACAGATAAGGATTAACTCCTGGCTCCTCTATTTACTAGCTATATGACCTTATTCACCTTAGTAAATATTGCTGAGCTTCACTTTTGTCATCTCTAAAATAGAGATTACTAAGATACAAAATTCATAAGGTTTATATGAAAATATAAAACTAAGTGCTATATATAAATTTCATAATAAAGAACTTGGTACAAAATAAACACTCATTGAAATATAGTTGTTGTTGCTGCCTCTATTGTCATCATTGTATTCTCTTCTTGGGAAATTAATATTTTGTGATTCCCAGGGAGGTACTCAGCCTAGCAATAAAGCAATATTGAGTCATTTTCTTTGGGCATCAGCAAACCTGGTATCATTTATGTCATACTTGCAACTTACTAATTATGTGATTGGATCAATGTATTTTTACTCTGGCCCCAAGTTGTACCATGTATCAGAGCTTTTTTTTATTGAATAAGGCAAAAACCCAGGCTCAAAGAGTCTTAAACCAAATTGTAGAAATTACATGTTTAGGTAATTGAAACCTCCACAGGCAATTTCTTCTTTAGGCTCAGGTTAATTCAGGACTCAAAATATGTCAAAAAATCTGTTTGTTTGTTTTCCATTGCACAAATCTGTTCTCTTCCATGTTGGCTTCATTCCCAAGATCCACATGGTAGCAATATGGTTGACATCAGCTCCACAGTTAAAGGCCCAAAGTTTCCATTCTAAAGAGAAGAGAGCACTTTCCTTTCCTAAACAGATTCTATAAAAGCCTTAATCCAGATTCTGACTGGTAGACATTGACTCATGTGCCTAACTCTGAACCAATCACTGTGGGCAGGAGAATAGAACACAATGTTTAGATTAAGCTGTGGTCACATGCCATTCCTGGAGATGGGGGTAAGGTAGTTCTGTTCAAATAACTAATAGTAAAGGAATGGGCCCTGTATTCTTTTTTATATTACTTTATAACAAATTATTACAAACGTAGCCACTTAAAACAACCCAATTTTATTATTTCACATTTTCTATAAGTTAGGAGTCCAAGAATGGCATAACTGTACACTTCATTCAGGTCTTAAATGGCTGAAGTCAAGGCATTAGCCAAGGCTGCCATCTCATCTGGGTCTCCTAGCACTCTTTCAAGCTCATGGGGTTGTTGGCTGAATTAAGTTTCTTGTTAATTCCAGAGGCCACCCTCATGTACTTGCCACATAGGCTATTCTCTCACAATACAATAGCTTGCTTTATTCTGAAGGTTGCCAGGAGAGTGTCTCTCTGACACTTCACCTTCTTTTAAAAGGCTCACCTTGGCCGTATGTGATGTCTCATGCCTGTAATCTCAGCACTTAGGGAGGCCAAGGCAGGCAGATCACTTGGGGCCAGGAGTTCAAGAACAGCCTGGCCAACATGGTGAAACCCCTTCTCTACTAAAAACACAAAAATTAGCTGGGCCTGGTGGTGCATGCCTGTAGTCCCACCTACTCGGGAAGCTGAAGCAGGAGAATCACTTGAACTCAGGAGGCAGAGGTTGAAGTCAGTGGGCAGAGATCACACCACTGCACTCCAGCCTGGGTGACACAGTAAGACCCTAACTGAAAAAAAAAAAAAAAAAAAAAAAAAAAGAAAAGAAAAGAAAAGAAAAAAGAAAGAAAGAAAAGAAAGAAGACAAAAGAAGGAAAAGAAAAGAAAAGAAAAGAAAAAAAAGAAAGGCTCATCTGATTAGGCCAGGCCTACCCAGGATAATCTCCCTGTAGTCTAAGTCAACTGATTAGTAGCGTAATTATAAGAGTGACATTTCATTGTATTCCTGTGGTTCTGTGCATGCTCAGGCAAAGAGGATTGTACAAGGAATATATATTAGGGCACAGAAATCTTAGGGGCCATTTTAGAATTCTAGCTACCACAAACTCACAAAAGAAAACGGGAATCTGGTTAACAAGATGACATTGATTGTTGGGCAGCCAGAAAAATAAAATCCCCTACATCCCTTCAGAAAAACAAAAGGGCTGGGATTGGCCCAGATTATCACTAATATCTCTTCCAATTCAAATCACGCTTAATTTTGTGAAACCAAATATAGAATCTTAAGTATTTCCCTTGTCGTTGAGGGAATTAGCAGCAACTGTGTATAAAAATCACTAGAAATAGAGGGCAACTTTTTCAAAAATATCACCCTCCTGAGTGTTGTCTCAGCAATTTTTGCAACCCTTCCCTTTTGGTGGGCATCTCTTGCCCACCTCGTTAATATTTTCTGACTGGCTGTTGACAGCGTATTTTTTATAAGACTGGAAAGACACAGTCTAGTCTAGGTCCCAAAGGAGTTGAAGGAGCCTTCCTTAAATATGGCCCTGACCCAGCAAGCGAGTCACCTTCCCTGAAGTCTTGGAGCTTGAGCTATGGTTTATCTCTGGCCCTTTGTTTTTGGCAATGAAAGGGGAGGATGTGGTCAGACTCATAAAGGCATTACTCAGAGCCAGTTTGGTTCCGAGGCAAGAAATCTGGCAAGATCTATTCCTACATGGCTCCGTCCCTGTCTCCAAAATCTTCCCAGAGGATTGCCTTCAGGACCTTGGCCTCAATTAGGAGCTGACCACCAGCAGAATTTGAACTCAGATCTCCCAGTACTGGCCTTCTCTCATGGGTAATTGCAAGAGAACACATGACAAAATAAACAACTTCTTCTTTGGTAACAAAGCTCCCTACAGTGTTTCATATTCCCTGGGCTGAAATTTCATAAATAATTGAGCATTTACTATGAGTTAATGCATGCATCTACATTCGCTATATCCTGGCTCTCTTACTCTCTCTCTCTCTCTCTCTGTGTGTGTGTGTGTGTGTGTGTGTGTGTGTGTGTGTGCGTGTATAAACATATATATTGAAAGACCAGAGAAGCACTTGCCCTTGAAGAATTCATGATCTATTGGTGGAGATTCAGAAATGCGTTTGAACAGTTTCAGCAAAATTTGAAATGTTGTAGTGGGGGAAAACAAGGTACAGCATGTAATGTAAACCAAGACAACAAGATTCAAGGAGGGCTTCCTGTAGAAGGTAGTGCATGAGTTGAGTTGAGCTTCAAGAAATGAATGGATGTTAGCTAGGTGAAGGTCAGAAAGGTATTTGGAAATGAACAAACAGCATAAAAAAATGTCAGATGTGTAAAACAGCAAAGTTCATGCAGAGAAAAATACAAGCAAATTGATAGTGCTGGGATGTAAACTTGGTTATGATCTGAAAAGGGTGAAAAGGTGGAGCTTTATAAAAAAAAGATGAGTATGGAGAGGTCAGCATAAACAAGGTCATAGAGAGTCTTACATGCTACATTGAAGAGCTTGGTGTTTTTCCTGTGGACAACATGGTGTCCCTGAAAGGTTTTGAGCTGAGGAGAGATAGGATTTGTTTGTTGTTAATTCCTCTATCTGTAGTGTACAGAACAGATCTAAGGCTACAAGGCTGGAGATACAGAGGTCAGCTCTTGGCTGTTGGTTCAGGTAAGAAATGGTGAGAGTCTGAAATCTAGCAATGACACTGGGAGGAAAGAAACAGTCTTAGAAGATTTGGGGAATAATATCTGTAAGATTAGTTGTAGATTAGCTGTGGTGTCTAACGAAAGGAATAGTATCAAGAACAATGCCTAAGATGACCTCCTCAAGTCTTTTTCTCTCTTTCTTTTGTTCTTTCTGTCTGTCTTTCTTTTGCCCTTCCTTTCCTTTCCTTTCTTTTCCTTTCCTTTCTTTTCCTTTCCTTTCCTTTCCTTTCCTTCTCTTTCTTTCCTTCCTTCCCTCTTTCCTTCCTTTCTTCCTTCATTCCTTTTTTCTTTGTCTTTCCATCTTCTTCTTCATGAATCAGATTGAAGTTCAGCCAACATTTATTAAGAATTTATTATGTTGCAATCATGCTCTAAACACTTTACAAAATCACATTTTGCTTCCCAAGAAACAGTTCTATTATAAAAGAGATAAAGTAGTGAAATATTGGAGAGAGAATCAGCTTGCTTAAGGTCAGCTAGTAGCAGAGATAGGAATAAATAGCATTTGTTTTAGAGAATACATGGAGTTTGCTTGAGTCCTAGACCACTGGAATGAGAATTTTACAAACTCAAAATGCATATTTGCAGTTATTCTAAAGAGAAGCATAGTGGGATAAAGACTACAGCTTTATAATGATTGCCATTATTGTGCCACCAATCCAGTGGTAGGTTTAGAGATTTCAAACCAGTGATTTTCAAGCTTGCCTATATATTGGAGTTACCTAGGTACCTTAAGAAACTTTAAAAAGACACTGATGCTGCTCCCCCTTCTTAGAAACTCTGATTAAATTGTTTTGATGTACAACCTGGGCATCACTATATTTAAAATTTCCAGGTGATTATAATGTATAGCCAAGACTGAGCATCACAGAGCTAGCCTCAGAACAAGCAGAAAATGATCTTCTCTGCTGATCTCTGCACCTGGTTCTCTCTGCTTTCTCCTGCCTTAGATAGTGTGACTCTGCAGGAACACAAAAGCATTCTTCCCATCATGGCCCTCCCCTCTGCTCCAGCGTCCCCACTGCTGGTGGTCCCATGCTCTTGGCACAGATGGATCTGCTACCTAATTGCCTGCTTATTTGTTAAGTGTTGTCCTCAGCAGATGTTCCCATGTGGGGATTTGGAGGCCAGCATCTGTATACAAACAGCCGATTGCATCACTGTCCTGCTTTTGATCTAGGCCTAATGGGGCACCGCCCAGGCCACAGATGACCTTCCAAAACTAACCTGATGATAAGCTTTTTCATTCCCCATTTTCATCCCCAACTTGTTCTTTTAATCATCCTTCATGATCTTAGAGGCTCTGCGTGTGTCTTCTTGGATTACTTTCTTCCTTTGCTTTTTAAATTATTATCGCTATTGTTGTTGATCTTTCTCTTAGAATAACAGAGCATGATGGCAGTCTCAATATCTTCATGGTATAAATGTGCTAACTGGGACACAGAAAGAAAAAGTCACTTCGTCAGGATTAGGATACAGTCATTTAGGGGAAGAACTGAGTTTTAGTTCTTCCATCTCTTATCTCCATTGCCATATACCACCTTACCTAGCCTCACCAAATGGCCTATGGGTTTGATGGCTGATTCTGAAACCTCCTAACTGTGAGGCTTTGACAAGTTACTTCACCAGAACTAGCAAGATAATAATATTCTATGTCTGCCAGCATCATCGTGAAGTTTAAAAATACTGTGTATGAAGCGCATAGCACCGGGTTAAAAGAGTTGTTCAAAAGGTATGCAAAAATGCTGGACAAGTGATAACGATGTCCAGCATGATGATGAAGTGCCCAGGTATATGAGTTGGATATTCCCATTTGAATCCCCATTATCCCTGAGTAGCAGAGCTCCTTTGGTCAAGTTACTTCACCTCTTTGAGTCTCCATTTTCTCTTTTTAAAAATGAAAATAAAAGTAATATTAATCTTACCTCGTTGTAACAATATTGAGCACTTATTACACAACTTGACACATATTGAACCTTAAGATCATAAGAAATATTAGGGATGAAAGTGAGAAAGAAGAAAATGAAGAGAAAAAAACATAAGACGACAATGCTTTCTATCATGTAGAAACAGCACTGCATGAGGAGTCAGGACACCTGATTCTTAGTATGATACCAGCTCCGAAAGTAATTTTCTGTGTGATCTCTGATAAATTCCTTTCTATCTCTGTGCTTCAGAGGTCTTATCAGGAGGACTGGATGGTCTTTGTGCCTTCTTCCATACTGTGATCTCTATCTCAACAAAGCTCTCTTATTCCTCAATTCTCTCATCAGCCAAGGAATGTGACATGCCCGGGTCCTTCTGGCTTCATAAAATAGGGTCCTTCTGTTTTCATAAAATCATTTGTCTTCCCTATCTCCTTCCCCGTCTTCCTAGCCTTTGTGGTATGACCTCCTTCTCACTGCCTTTTGTATGTACATAAGGAGACAGTCTCACCCTCTCCTACAACCTTTGCCTTAAATGTGGGGAGAAGAACCCAAGAACCCAGCCTCGGAGAAGAACTACCAAGTGCTTTTATTTTTATTATTATACTTTAAGTTCTAGGGTACATGTGCACAATGTGCAGGTTTGTTACATATGTATACATGTGTAGGAATTGAACAATGAGAACACTTGGACACAGGAAGGGGAACATCACACACCAAGTGCTTTTAGAGATTAAGCCATGGTCTCCTTCTGAGAAGACAGTGACTGTCAAGTGGAAAAACTGACAACAGTTTTAGCTCCAGTCATGCAAATTGTATTACTGCAAAGACATATATTTAGCATCTATGACATCAGCTTGATTTACCTTGATTAATGGAGCAATTTGCTGTGCATTTTTCCAAATGCTGTAATCAATTAGGGCTCAAAATAGATTAGAAAACCTCTATGACGTGGACACAGTCCAAAAAGGCTAATGCATCATAAAATATATGTATATATCCTTTCCAACGATGCAGTGGATGAAGATTTGTGTCTTGGACTAACTCAGAGGGGTTCAGGTTTATACAGTTAGTCATCAGGCACTTTTGATTTCAGGTATTGTTAAAGGCAAGTCAGGGGAAAAGGCGCTTTGTAAATGCTACTCTATCTTGATCTAGCTTCTCAACATCTCTCCGTGTATATTCTTTTCCCCACTCCAGTCCATTCTCACAGTCATGTTTACAAAACACTCAGCTGGTTATAGCCCCCTTGTAACAACAGAATAGGCCCTAATCTCTTAGATTGACATTGACAGCCCTTTGAAATTGGCACCAGAGTATTATTTCAGCTTCATCTCCTCCTATGTTCCACACATTCCCCATATTTTATCTTTCTATATTTCTCAAAGTTCCCCCCAAATATATCACGTACTTCCTTACAACCCTGTATTTGACCCTACCTTCTCTCTGCCTTGACTAATAAAAAGAAGTCATATTTATGGAGTGTTTTTTATAGACCAGGCACTGTGCTAAATGTTCATCATATATTATTGCCCTTAATTCTCTTAACCACCCCATAATCCGTGAAAGTTAAAATACTTGATCTAAGTTGTATATAAGTAAGTGACAACATTAAGATCAAACCCTGGTCGATCTAACCCCGAAGCCCTTGGTCTTTCATCCTCTCCTTCTGTATAATTCCTTTATCTTTTCTTCTCAATCTTTCTCCACATTTCACACTCTCACTGTGTGCTTCTTTCCAGGAGGAAAGATATTTTTCAGACTTGGTGACAGTTAGATGCTAGAAGCTGACTGTGTGGCCCATTAAGAAATGAAATTACTCTGTGCCCAATTTACACATTCTACAACGACTTAACGTGCTGCTGCTCTAGGTAAAGTACCCTCCCAGGCACTAAATACAGTGCAGAGGGATGGAGTGTGGTTTAAGGATTGAACATAACAAAGCACTGCTTGACAAAGAGACTCAAGTGACTTGGGATTAAATTCTAGATATTCTATTAACCATGTGTATAATTTTGAGCCTCTCAGAATCTATACTTCATTGTCATTAAGTAGAGATAATATTTTATATTATGCATTAATCAAATTGATATGAAGATATAAAAGTGTTTCATCAAGTGCTTCACACAAGGTGTTGATTTTCCTACCTGGCACCTGGCCTGAAGGAACTTATGATTCTAGGAGCTTTTGCTTTAAATTGTATGTAAAACTATAAACTACAAAGCAGTGTGAATTCCTGTTAATTTTGGACAAGAATTAGAGAGCTGACTGTACAACCATTGAAATTGCTGCCATGAGTTCTTCATGACTTCTCCAGGACCTCATAAAACCTGGGCCATAACTGGCCCTGAAAACCTGAGCCATAACTTGTCCTCAAAATATACCCATCAAATGGATGAATATTGCTGTCACTGCAGGAGAACCAGACTATGAAGTCAGAGACATGGCTATGGTTCCAGATCTACTCCTCACTGACACTAGTAAGTAAATTCATTTTCTTGCGGACTTGGTTCTTTATCTTTAAAAAGAGTATGTTAAAACCCTGACTTCATAAAGTTGTTATGTAGAGCAAATAAAACTCCACATGGAAGTAACTTGTAAACTATAAAGAGATGTGTATGTACAAGAAGATGAAGAGAATTGACTTGTATTATTAAAGGAATGCATAGGCATGTAAGTGCTGTGCTTGAGGTGCTCGGAAGATCCCCATCCAAAAGTCTATAATTCAAAGTCTAGTGAGTGGTTTATTTCATTTTTACAAATGACCATTCATCATCTTGACCTGACACTTAGCAAATAAACCACAATATCCTCCAATCCACTGCTTAGCATATTCTTGGCGGAAAGGACATTAGAGACCAAAGGATCCTCTACTTTCTTTTCCCCGGTACACACCATTGTACTGTTGAGGAACCTGATCCTCAGAGGGCAGGGACTGTGTCTTCCCCTTTCTTCAGCACTTAGCACAGTGCCTCACGTATTACATATTCATTAACTCTTCAACAAGTGAATAAATAAACAAATTAAATGACTTGTTGAAGCTATCCTCAGTGCCTAGCACAGGGCCTGACCTACTATGCTTAGTTTTTTTGTGTGTGTTTTTGTTTTGTTTTGTTTTGTTTTTAATGAAATGAATGAATGGATAAATGCTCATCCAGCAAGTTGGTAGCAGCTATGGGACCCAGACCCCTTCCTTGGCAATCTGTATCCCAACATATCACAAATTGGTATTCATCCTGGTTTGCATTTCCTGCTAATTGACTTAGGTTTGAGCATTTGTCTCTACATATGTGCCTCTAACTCTGTGGAAGAAACAAGAGAGTTTGTCACTATGTCTCTGGGAATATATAGCTTAGGGTTTGTCACCCAGTAGGTAATCAACAAATGTGTCTTGATTATATGAACCTGGGCAAATTAAAGAGGCTATTTGGAGTGTGACTTCTGAGGAAGAGACCTGGTAGGAAGTACTTTGTGTGGTCTGATAATGTATTTATTTACAAGACTAATGTTTATCCAAGCTCCAGAAGATTTCTGGCTTCATTTTGGTATCTGTGTGCATTTGTGTTATTTTCCATCCTTCTGGGGAAAATAGCCCCATCCTTCTGGGGTCCAGCTGGGCTACAAAGTAATAAACAGACATAAAAATTGGCTCACTCCATGACAAGAAGTGGGAGCAACCCAAACCCTTTAAGAAATTCTTCTCTCAGTAGTGAACACACCAGCATCCAGCTAGTTCAAGCAGGGTTCAAGTAAGCACTCTAACTTTGTGAAAACTATTTATGACCAGCACAATAAAACTTCTCTACCCACTCAGTTGCTGGGCATTTGAGACATAGTTGTTTTTCTTTCAGTCTGTTCTTTGACAGCAATCAACAACATTGAGTTACTTTGACAATTTTGACAACTAATTCAGGGTATGAGCAAGCCTCTCCTTTTGTTTCCTTAATATATCCCTTTGCAATTTAAGAATTCTACAGTGTCTGATACAAATCAGTGGTCTTACTTCCTTCTGAATGGCTGAACCAAGTTTAAAACTACTGTCTAAAATATCTTACTGGATATTCTGAAGAGGTCAAATCACTTTCAAAGGTTCTTCACATCTCTTTGCTTATGACATTTACTTCACAAAGAATCCCACAAACTCCAAAAAAATTACTATAGTATGTATTTGACAGATGACTCATTTGCCAATCTGTTTATTTCATATATATTGAATTAATAAACTTGTCCCAAAAGATAAAGAGGTAAAAGCCATGGCGTGTGTCCTAAAGGACACAATGTCCAGGCATGAAAAATGAAGCATGAGTATCAATTTCTATGGCACCAGACAGTGCTCACCAACACAGACGAGAGACACACAGTGCCCCAGAAACTCAGAGAGAAGAGTGGCCACTTCTGGAGCTAGACAAGAGGAGGAAGATGGAATTTAGAAGGCTTCATGGGACAGGTAATCCTTGCACTGGGCCAGAACTGTGTATGCAATACTAATCTGTTATTAGTGAGGGAAAGAGGTGGGAAGCATGATTTTTACCAGTTCACTGTGCCCTCTTACTCCACTGAAGTCCTATGGTCCTAAGCATCTGCCCACTTGGGGTTATTCTTGAAAAAACAACAGTAACCAAATTTGCTGTGTGCCAGATATCATTTGAAGTGCTTCACACTTGCTAGCTCCTCACCACAAAAGTAAATGAAGTAGGTTGTCTCCATTCTTGTAGGTGTGGAAAATATATTTTAGTTTAAATACAAGTGATGGGCACTTGACCAACATCACAGAGCTAGTCAGTAGAGCAGCAGGGCTCCAATTCAGTTCTCTCCTACTCTTTAACCTACCTTTTTTTTTTAAATTTTATTTTTATTATTATTATTATACTTCAAGTTCTAGGGTACATGTGCATAACGTGCAGGTTTGTTACATATGTATACTTGTGCCATGT
>NW_012101744.1:157111-165879 GCF_000951045.1 Mandrillus leucophaeus | reverse complement strand
AAACAAGAAATGGGGAAAGGATTCCCTATTTAATAAATGGTGCTGGGAAAATTGGCTAGCCATAAGTAGAAAGCTGAAACTGGATACTTTCCTTACTCCTTATATGAAAATTAATTCAAGACGGATTAGAAACTTAAATGTTAGACCTAATACCATAAAAACCCTAGAGGATAACCTACCTTTTTAAACCACACGCTAACTACCTTCTTGGTCAGATGGTTTAATTGCTCCGTGGGGGGATATGAGTGTTGGTAGGAGCACCTAGGGAGATGTCCCTTTGGAATTTACTCCCCCAGGGCTCCATAATTGTGCTTGTATGAAACAGAACTCCCAGTGCCTACCATCTGAGCTCATGATCAAAGGAGATTGCAGAAACTCACAAATGTCAAGTGCCCATTTATCCCAGATTGTACTGTGGTGCTTTAATCTACTCTGTCTGTTTACCCTCACAAGAAGCCTGTGGACAATGGATTATTTTCTTCGTGTTGTAGATGAGAAATCTGTCTTATGTAGTTTGAGAAGTTGCTTGATTTCCCACAGCCAGTTTCTACCAAGGCAGCATTTACAAGTACGATATTTACCTCCAAACCCATCTTATTTTAACTTTCTCCCTCTGTAGATTGCACACTACCCTGTAGCACCTGGCTTAATGATCACAGTGAAAAAGGAAAATTTAAAAAATATAGAAAGGATTAGGAAAAGAAGATATAAAATGAGAAGGAGGAGGATGAGGGAAGGAGAAGGGAAAAAAGTAGTCAGAATGTACTTACATGCTTCAAAGGAGCCCCAGTATTGAGTAATATTCCCTAAGGTAGGACATTGACATAAATATTCAGGGGACATTTTCCGACCTGCATTTTGAATAAAAGAAAGACAAGAACATAAGAGGGAGTAGGGTTTTAGTGTTTTGAGATGCCAGATTGGACACAGGAGGAAAATCTGCAAGACTATCCTAGAGTAGCAATGGTGTTGGTTTTTACATAGCAATTTTCTGAAACATCTTCCACAAGACTACATGGCTCTCTCAACTTGAAAGTCCATTTTATTTGTTTATTAAATTAACTGATAGACAAAATGTTCAGTCTTTTACTATCAGAAATTTATGAGTCAAATAACGATTGCCCTCACCTCATGTTATGTTTTCATTGTATTTGTTCCATGTCTTCTGAGCTCTGGCTTCCTTGAAAAGAGGTTTGCATCTTGGCAAGATCCGTTAAATCTCTCTACTTTACTGATAGCAAGCAGCCCAGAAACAAAACAAAAGCATTGAATCTATATTTCCCTGCCCCCTTTCTTTCTTCCTTTTCCTCTCTTCTCTAACCCCTCCCCTAGAGAATGCCAGAGAAATAAAAATAAAGTCGTAATTAAGAAAAGAACTAAGAATAAATTCCATGCATTTAACCCAAGTTCCATCTCTGAACCCAGGAGGATTGGTGCATAGCTGTGGTTGTGCTAGAGGAAGCGTGCAGGGAACTCATGCTGTGCTTTCAACACAAATACAGCTCATAAGGAATAGTTTATCACTTAAACCATCTCTTTAATTCTGCAGAGTAGAGGGAAGACCTCAAAAAAGGCTCAGATACAACCACCACGGCCACCAGGGTCTTTCAGTTCTGGAATCCCTCTGGCACAAATAGCTCAGAGCAATTCACAAACATTTATTGACGAAACCCCATGACCCCTCCCCCAAGTGAATACTTTAATATCCCATTCTGCAGAGGGCAAAACGGTAACATGGAGAAGTTCAAGGCTCTTGGCTGCCTGCCATGCAGAGAAAATGAAGTCGTGGCTGGATTCTGAAAGAAAAGCATCGCCAGGTGCACAGTGGATTATTCAAGAAATGTGGTGAAAAGAGCACAGGGCTGTAAGTCAGACCTGGGCTCTCATCCCTGTGCTGTCACTCACTTGCCAGGGAACGGTGTCCAAGTTACCTCCACGCTCCGGCCTCAGTCTCCCCACGTGTGTAACGGAAGGTTGAACTAGAAGACCTTAAAGCCCTTTCTACCTGTAAAAAGTCATGGAGTTCTAAGTCCACCAAGCCAGAGGACTAGACAGGCTTTCTTATCACTGCAAATCCTAAACCTTGCAACCCTCTTTCCTGTTGGAGGAACTCCTCTATGCCTCTCCAAATTCAGCCCCTTGAAGCTTGGTTCTGCTTCTCCTCCTCCAGGTGGTGTCCCCTGACTTGTTGCTGCCTATAAGAATTTTGTGACTTTCAGAACACCTGATTGCTTACTTTTTCAAATGGGAGGAGCTCAAACAATATTTACTAAATTAGAAGATTCTGTGTGGTTTAATCCTTAATTCAAATACCCTCGTCTAACCAGTGGGACCTGGAGGGCAGAATTAGAAAAGTGTTTGTTAAACCTTAATATCTTAATAGATCTTCAACCTTCAATATCCATTAATAGGTGCTTTTTTTCTAAATCCATCTGGATTTTAAAATCCTGATGACACATGCCCATAGAGGTGGTTCTTAATGTGGAGGTCCAATTTAATGCACTGTAATTTAATTTAGCAGTTAATTATTGATCATCTACTCTTTGCCAAAAACTAGAGTAGACTCTGGAGTTACAAAGATTTCTAAGATTTAATTCTTTCCCTGAAGGCTATTCGGCTCCATGAGAGAAGCAGGCAAGGAGAAAGGCAGCTGTAATACATTGAGATTACTTCAATAGCAGAAGCATCTACAAGACAAACAAGGAGGTATGAGGCAAATAAAGAGTAAAAAGGCCAATTACAGCTCAGATCTTGTTGAATTTGCTTTGCCTTAGACCCTAAAATAGTAAAGTTGTGACATAAAGGTTTTAACTTTGATAAGATTTCACAAGACAAAGTTGGAAGATCCCAAGATTATTGTGTATGTATGTCGGGGGTCAGAGGGAAGAGGGAATGCTGCATGAGTGAAAAACTTAAAGTAGATGTTCTTTCAAAGGAAATGCAGTTGGCATGAACAGTTTTTAAACTAATGGATACCAAGGTATGGATTCACTGCAAATAAAAGTAGGTCATTTGAGACAATCCCATGGCATCACATATAGGAACGTTTCTTCTCCTTCCTGGCTTTATTTCCTTAAATGGAAAAAGGGTGGTTAGATGAGATAATCACAATAATCCCTTCCAGCTTTGGTGTTCTGTAGTTACATGGAACACAGACAGTTCTTCTCTGTTGCCTCCCACAACATTTATTGCTGGGTTGGGCACTAGAATGGAAGACAGGAAGGAGAAAAGAAGAAAAGTGGGGAGAGAGGGTTGTTTTCTCCCTCTAGGGACTCTGAAGTTTGAAGAAACGTGAAATTCAGAGGTATTCAGAAGAGAAAAGTAGCAGCAGGATAGGAGTTGTCATTATAAGTGTATTCCTTAGAGGTAACAAAGGTTTTTATCTTGTGTAGTGACATTAGCCAGATACTTGTAATCAGAAGGCTAGTATTCAAGTTCTGGCACTATAATTCAATAGTTTGTAAATCCTTAGAAATCTACTTACTCTCTTGAGCCTCAGTTTCTCCTCTGTAAAATGGAGTAAATAACACTGACTGTTAATTTAGATATATTAAATATTTGAGAGAGACATGCTTTGTAAACCACGAAAGGCTATATAGAGGTTGGTTATTGTTGTTGTTTTTGTTGTTATAAAGGGGTGTGATAATCTACCCAAATGATGATTTTTTAGACATTTGTGACAGGCAATGAGAGAAAGAAGTGGAAGTCAGGGAGTCATCAAATTTACTGGAATACCCTGTTCCATCCTCACACGAGCTGTGAGCCGAGTCTGTATTCTGCGTCTCCTTTCACAGAGCAGTAAGCAGAAGCTACGGAGAGCTGGTGGGCTCTCGCAAGCCCATGGATCTATAAACTCAGAGAAAAAGTCGCTAATAATTTCCAACTCACCCTGGAGCAGATACACACACAGTGTTGAGATTGCTCATGGCCATAGAAGAGCCTCAGCTGGTAAATTTATAGAAGGCTGGTCTGCATTTTTAAGCAAGATAACTAAGCCTCCAGAGTTCACCCTGAATTTAAAAAAAAAATCTTTACAAGTATATAAGTCTCGCAAGCTGAGATTTATGTAGAGATTTAGGTTTGTTGATGTATAAGGTAAATTTTTAATTCACCAGATAGATGTCAAAGCAAACCAAAGTTAGTATATCAGCACCATCTAGTGGGTGAGTTCTGTCAATGCACACACTAGAGGAGCAAAGGGTAGGCAAAGAAAATGTGTACCCCCCAAGGCTTTGGGAAGGCTGCGGAGGAAATAGCGCCTATCAGAGAGAACCTTAGGCTGGTCACGGTGGCCCACACCTGTAATTTCCGGGCTATGGAAGGCTGATGCGGGAAGATAGCTCGAGGCCAGGAGTTCCATACCAGCCTGGGCAACATGGCAAGACTCCAGTCTCTACAAAAAATAAAAAATTAGCCGTGTATGGTGTCATGTACCTGTATTGTAGCAGCTATTCTAGAGGCTACGGCAAGAGGACCGTTTGAGCCCAGGAATTCAAGGCTGTAGTGAGCTGTGATTGCGACACTTCATATAAGCCAAGATGACAGAGTGAGACCCTGTCTCAAAAAAACAAACAAACAAAGGAAAGAAAAGGAAACCTCAGCTGGGAGCTCTAATAGTCAGCATGGGTCCAACACATCTCTACTACAGCTAAGGCATGATGAAACAATTAGACCACGGAAACAGTCCAGACACTGTCTAGTTTTAAATCTCTCAGTTTCTTGGCCTGTGAAATGGGGATAATAATTCCTGCTTTAGAGGGCTGATGATGAGATTATATTATGGTATTAATCGGGATGAATTTAGAAAGGTACTTTATATGGAAAATAATATTCCGTGGTAGCTACTGACTTGATGCCTATCATCTATCTCCTTTGGATATCAAGTAGCCATTAATACTTTAGGTTTCCAAATAAGAAACTGCGGTTGAATATGGGTCAGTGACAAGTCCAAGATCACACAGCCAGTAGGTGGCAGAGCTGGGATTAGACCACCAGTGTGATATGCGCCAAAGCACTAGTTGACTCCGCTGTACTGGGTATTAGATGTACAGAGTTTACTCCTTTTCTTCACCCTGCATTTTGTTTCTTAAGATGAACATTTGAATGCTATGATGTACTTGTGCATACACACAAATAAATATCATGAGATTCTTCGTACAGATGTGGAAGCTGAAACTCAGAAACACTAAATAATCTACCAAAAATTAACAATTACTGAGAGATCTGAGATTTGGACTCTGACTTTCTGATTATTGCTGTAGATTATTGCTTCAATCCACCTTCTACTAACTCATTCGCTCATCATACATCTCTAATTGTGAAGTATATTTCTGTTTACATCCCAAGAGTTGCTGGTTTATTTAAATGGACATCTGCACTTAGGAAGGTCCCTGGCTCATCTAACTGGGATCTGTTTTTCTGCCCATAGAGGAAGGGAGGGTTATCTCTGGTGTACAAGATTGTTTCTCAGACTCCCATCAGCTCAAGAAGAGTGATGCGTCCCATGAGGGCGGAGGACATGCTGGCTGGATGGAGAGAACATTATCTCTGAGCCCAAGGAGGAGTTACCACTCCAGTTAGTCTTAAAAGAGGTGACTGAAGAGCCTTACAAAAAGAATTACTGGGAGAGTTTCACAAAATAAATAAAGGCCACTCATGTTTCCCAAGGCTATATTTTGTGTCTATAAAGACCCAGGGACACAGAGCCCAAATGTGGTTTGTTGGTTTGTTTATTATTTATTTATTAGAGACAGGTTCTTGTTCTGTTGCCTGGACTAGAGTGCAGTGGCACAACCATAGCTCACTGCAACCTTTAACTTCTGGGTTCAGGTGATCCTCCCACTCCAGTCTCCTTAGTAGTTAGGGCCACAGTTGTGCACCTCCATGACTATTTTACATTTTTGTAGAGATAAGGTCTCACTATGTTGCCCAGGCTAGTCTCAAACTCCTGACCTAAAGCACCTCTCCCACCTAGGCCTTCCTAAGTGCTAGGATTACAGATATAAACCACATTGCACCCAGCCCCAAGTGTGGTTTGATCAAAGTCCGTGAAAGAGCTTGACAGTAGCCAGGCTCCGTGACTACTAACTTCCTGTTAGAACTAGGTATTTTGTCCAAACCCTTGGATTATGACCCAGAGGGATCAAATTACCCATGGCATGAAGAAATTGCTCTGCCTGACAGTTGCTTCCCTCTACAGGTCACTTTGCCTATAGGCAAGAAGATGTTTGGGATTGAATCTCAGAATTAAAACATGTACCATAGAACATAAAGTATAATAAAAAAAAAATCCAACAGATAAAAATAGGATGCTATTTTACCAAGAAAGTCGGGTGTGGACATCCATACACTCTCAGAGGAGTGTGACGGCAACAACAGCAATGACATGAAATACCGAGTTGCTTGTATTCTGGTCTTTGCAAAAGTGTTTTGTGAAGTTATGTCAGAGGAAAAAATTAATTAAAATATTCTAATCTGAGTTAGGTGAACACACACATACATTTCTTTTAAAAAAATTGTTGTTCCTTTTTCTGCCTCATAACATGAATTCCCATTTTAAAAATGGGACAGTTGAGATTCATAGGACAGTCATACAGTGGTCCAATGCTGTGCTTATGCAATGACAATGTCTTTTGGAAAAAATGTATCGAGACAGAACCTCTATTGACCTGTGTGCCTGCATGAACTATGCTAACAGAGACCCATGCTAACTCATAACAGACTGTAGTGTGAACAGAAAATAAATGTATTTGAAGAAAAAAATAAAACAAACAAGAAGTCCTCGAGATCTTTTTGTTATTTGCTTCTGCAGCATAACCTCAGTTGCCCTGAATTCTATAACACATCTTTCATTAGCTAGCTTCTGTTTTGTTCCCCTCTGGTTCAAAGGGTACAGGGGACAAGGAGATGGGTCATTTCTTATGCCTGATTGACTTCCCACTCTCTAGGCCTTGCTGAAGATTAAAGCTGACTTTTTTTCTCGAGGGGTGTTTCCCTGAACTTCTCAGAGGTTTCATGTTGGACACTCCTTCCCTGCAGTTTCTTTGACCCCAGGCTTTTCTAGCTATTCTAGGAGGTCTCTGGGGATCTGTCCTCATTCTTTGGGCCTTCACAGGCAAGTATACCCCCAGTCTCCTTTTGTAAGTTTTCCTTGTCCCTCCAGGCAGACTTACTGGACAAAACCAACCAAGACTCCAATGAGCTCTGTATCATCAGCCCACACATGTTCCTTGGGAAACAATCACTGGCTCCTTGCCCTGACGAACTTTCTAACTGCAGGTCAGTAGCAATACAACAGTCTCTCCTGGCTCTAATTCAAAGCAGTTAGTCAGCTCTTCTTTTCTCTTTTATGTTTACTGAAGCCAGACTTCAGTCTACAGTCAGCTTTAGATTTCTTAACATGACCTAATTGTGGACTTTCATATCTCAGACTTGCAAGGGATGCATTCCAGAGTTCTTTAACTGGTATCCCTAGAGCCCCTCTTACTAGCTAAGCATTGGAAGATAGCACAGTATATTAGATAATAGGGAAGTCCAACTGCTATAACAATCAACCTTCAGATCTCTCTGTCTTGACTCAATATGACTTATTTCTTATTCATATCACCATCCATGCAGGTTGGCAGCAGAGAAGACCCTGTTTCAAGCTGTCATTCATGGACCTTTGCTCTTTCCATGTAATAGCTCAGATCCTCTGTGGTCTTTCAGTTCTCCTCTAGATTCATTTCGTTCAGCTGCACAGGATGAGAGAACGAGCATGTGAAGTATCACACAGGAGATTTTAGAAGTCAGACTTAGAAGTAGCATTTATAACTTCCACTCATATTTCTTTGGTCTGTTCATTGCAATGAGAGTTGAGAAACGTAGTCTAGCTATCTCCAGAAGAAAAAGGAACCATGTAGCATGTTTTAGACAACACATCACATTGTTTCTGCTTCAGTCCTCAGCTCTGGTTACTGAATATCCATTTTACTATTCTTCCCATACATAGAATACATTCAACTTGTTCCCAGGAGAAATAAGCCAAAGTCCTACAAAGTCATCTCATCTAGGTCAAGGTCCAAGATACTTCACTGATGCATAGTTTTCTCCTTCAGTTCACAATGTGAGTTCTCAGGTTCTGGGTAACTATTCAGAAAAGAGGTAAATAGGAGACACACAGCAGTTACTGGACTAATGCAAGTTTGAAATCCCGCTGGGGAGACATCATGAAGGTCCTCTATGGAGAAGAGAGAAAGTTCATGGACAAGCCCTGATTTTGTTCTCTGAATGATACTTCTTTGGGCACTCATTGTTTTCAGTGGCTCTTGGCTGCAAACTCAGAGGTTCTCTCCTATCCATTGCACTCCTAAGCCACAATTGAAGTGGACATTTGGGAATGCCTTCCTTGGGGGCTACTTATACTTTGCAGCCTATATCCAATCCAAAGGTTGTTCTAAGCTTTGCCAAGCACTCGCAGCATTTTGAAATGGGATGATTGTTTCATGCCAATATTGTTTGCTCAAAAACATTGTGGGCTTATGACTTATTTGATTCCAGTCAGTTTCATGTACTAGTGACTAGTGACTCCACCCAACATTCTGTCTCAGACACAGTTTTTAAATTTTCTTTTCTTTTCTTTTTTCTTTTTCTTTTTTTTTTTTTTTTTTTTTTCATCCTACTCATAGGCTTCCTCATGTCCCCTTTTCATGTGTTGATAGCAACCTTGAGTTTATCTGGAATAGTAAGCTTGAGAGATAACTGTAGCTGTTTTCAGAATTATCTTTACT
>NW_012101744.1:107882-156501 GCF_000951045.1 Mandrillus leucophaeus | reverse complement strand
GTTGTTGTTGTTATTGTTGTTGTTGTTTTTCCAACTATGTACCTTAAAGCTACATTTATCCAAGTGAATGATCTGCTTTACACCTTATGGCATGCAACTAGTTTACCAAATGCTCTTGTACTACATAATACAGTCTGTTATCTACACAGCCTCTGATATCAGTTTCCTAGCTGACCAACCACAAAGCCAAAGACACATATTTATTTTCTGTGGCAATACTGCCATTCGCCAATTAATGTATTAGTCGGAGTAATTCTGTATCAAACCACCTCAGTGTCCCAAAGGCTTCTCAAAGTATATTTCTTGCTGACACCAAATCTCAATGCAGTTTGGCAACAGGGACTCTATTCTCAGCGGTTAATAAATTCCCTGGTTCATTTCACCTCGTGGCTCTACTATCACATTAGATTTTGCTGCATGTTAGGGTAAAGTTGGTAACCTAAAAAAACAAAGCAAAAAAATACAAAACTCTGATGCCCAGCTCCTATGCCATACTAATGAAATCAGAGTATCTGGAAGTACCAGCCAAACATCGTCAGTGTTCTTTAAAGATCCTCAGATTTTCCAAATTACGGCAGATTAAGAACCATTGCCCTAGAACAAGAATCAGCAAACTATAGCCCAAAGGCAAAATTCAGCCCACTGTCTACTTTTATAAATAAACTTTTATTAGCACACACAAGTTATTGAAACAAGTTTTAATGGAACATAAGTCCATTTATTTATGTATTGTCTATGGCTGCTTTTGCACTACAACGGCAGAGCTGAGTAGCTGCAGCAGAGACTGTGTGGCTCACAAAATCTAAAATATCTATTATCACCTCTTGTTGCTAAAAAGTTTGCTGACTCCTACTCTAGAACCTAGGAGATCTCCAAAAGAGAGAAGATAAGGAATAAAGGAGAACACAGAACTCCATAGGAGAAGTTTTAGGGTTTATGTACAGTACAATTTATGCACTTTAAAAAAAAATCTTTGTATTAGTGATTCTGGTATTCTCTTTCAGCTTTGGTTCCTTCAATGTCCTGAAGATATTTTTTGGAAGACTTTCAATTATTTATTTAATTTTACCTTAATGGTACAGAGTGATTCAAACTTCCTGTTTCTTATTGAGTCAATTCAAGTGAATTATATTTATCTAGAAATATGTTCATTTTAGTTATCTATTTTAATATAAAATTGGTCATGCTATTCTCATGTATTATCATCTGTATCTGTGGATATGTCTCTGTCTTCATTCCTAATATTACTTACTGTCCCTTTTTACATGTTAGTAAACCTTCCTAGAGGTTTACAAATTTCATTAGCATTTTCAACAAACCATTTCTTGGCTTTGTTGACTTTTGTTTTTAATTTTGTTTAAATTTCATTACTTTTTGTTTATATCACTATTTTGAACTCATTAATTCTACTTTCTTTAGTCTTGTTATTTTCTAACCAGTTAAGTTAGATGCTTACATTAATAATTTATAGCCATTTTTACTTCTTAATATGATCATAGGAGGCTAACTTAACTCTTGAAAACAGTTTTTATCATATTCTAAATGTTGATAGTGTTTTTATTATCATTATAGTTTTAATTTTAAAAGAAGTTTCATTATTTCTTTGCCTATAATTTAAGAATATGTTTAAAATTTCCCAATGCATGTGACATTTTAGTTAAACTTTTATTATTTACTACTAAATTAATTGTTCATCATAGTCAAAGAACATGTACTGTATGAGGCCTAATCCTCACAATCTGTTAAGTGCTGCTTTATAAATTTTAGTATGTATATGATGTACATATAATTGAAAAAGTATGTATGTTGTAATTGTTGGATGCATAGTTATCAGGCAAAATGGTACAGCAGTTCAAAGTGCTGACTTTAGAACCAGAAATTCCTAGTTTCAAATCCCAACTGCCTACTAGCTCTGTCACTAGAAGCTGTGAAATCTAGGAGATCAGTAAATTTTCTGTGCTTCAGTTTAAGCATCTGTAAATTGGAGATTAATAGAGGATCTATCTCATACTTTTCTCGATGGGAATAAATTAGTTAATACATGCAAAGCACTTCAGTACCTGGCATTTTGGAAACATTATCCATTATTATACGTTCATTAAGTAAATCTTCATAATCTTGTTGATAAAATCTTCTATATGTTTACTTTTTTGTCTGTTTAATTTATATGTGTGATATGTGTAGTGAGAAACATGTAACAATTCTTCAAAGTGGTAGCAATTTTCATTTTTGTCACATTTTCCTGTGTTTCTGTCAACTATTATCTGGTGCTATTTTGTTAGATATGTAAAAGGTTAGACTGGAATATCTTCCTGGTAAGATATCATTATGCAATAACCTTTTCCCTCTAAGGGTGCTTATTATTTTAAGATTGCTTTTATCAGAATGGGCATGGTGGCTCAGGCCTGTAATGCCAGCAGTTTGGGAGGTCAAGGTGGGTGGATTGCTTGAAGTCAGGAGTTCAAGACCAGCCTGGCCAACATGGTGAAACCCCATCTCTACTAAAATTAGCCAGGAGTGGAGGCAGGTGCCTGTAATCCCATCTACTCAGGAGGTTGAGGAACTTGAATCACTTGAGCCCAGGAGGCAGAGGTTTCAGTGAACAGAGATCATGCCACTGTACTCCAGAATGGGTAACAGAGCAAGACTCTGCCTCAAAAAAGAAAAAAAAGAAAAAAAAAGATTACTTTTATCAAATATTAATAAAATTGTTTTCAGTTTCTTTGGGTTGGTATTTTTTCTAGTATATCTTTTTTCCCCATCCTTTTATTTTCAATATTACTTTGTTCTTACGTTCTAGGTGTGCCATTTGTATAGAACATATAGCTTTTAAAAATCCAATTTGACAATATGTATCTTGAAGCTGGTGACTTTAGTTTATTCATATCTATTGTGATTTCTGGTATATTTGTATATATTTCTGTCAATTTACGTTATGCTTTTTCCACATCTTTTCTAATCTTCTCTTTATTTTTTTATCTTGATTAATTGATATTTTTCTTATTCTACATTTTTTTAAAATCTCTCAGGTCTGGAAGTCAGTTGCTTTATTTCCAGTCTCTGAATAGTTAACCTTAAAACTCTACTATGCATACTTGTCAAAAGCCAATCAGCATCATAACTGGCATTCTGAATTGAAATTCAAAATTTCAAAAATTACTAGAGTTGGCCCTCAATCCCTGGATTATGTGATTTTATTGTTGTATGCTTTGGAACCTTGTTGTAACTCATAAATTAATCATTACTAAAATTATTGTTTTACATAAATAATGCTTGTTTTCTTTTTGTATTTCAGGCCTTTCTTTGGAAATCATTTTTATTCTTCCTGGAGTTAATCCTTTAAACACTGCTCTAGTGACACCTGCTGGTATTAATAATTTGTTTACATTTATCCGACCAGTCATTTTATTCTCTTTCTTAAAAGATAATTTGTGAGCTGGGCGCGGTGGCTCATGCCTGTAATCCCAGCACTTTGCGGGACTGAGGCAAGCAGATGACAAGGTCAGGATATCGAGACCATCCTGGCTAACACGGTGAAACCCTGTCTCTACTAAAAATACAAAATTAACCAGGTGTGATGCCATGCGCCTGTAGTCCCAGCTACTCGGGAGGCTGAGGCAGGAGAATCGCTTGAACCCGGGAAGGTGGAGGTTGCAGTGAGCCGAGATCATGCCACTGCACTCCAACCTGGGCGACAGAGCGAGACTTCATCTCTAATAATAATAATAATGATGATGATAATAATAATAATAATAATAATTTGTAGGTACACAATTCTAGATTCACGTTGGCTTTTTTCTCACCACTTTGAAATTATTTTGTCAATGTCACTTGATTTTTATTGTTGAGAAGTCTACTCTTAGTCCATTTTCTCTTCCATTGTATACACGGGGCTTTTCTTTATTGGATGCCTTAAAGATGCTTTTCATATTGTGGTGGTGGCCATGGTATTCTTCAGTTGGAAAACAGTGTGTATCATTCCATCCTCCATGTCCCTTAACCCGTTTCCGATATGTTCTATTTCCTGAGTTCTTTGTGTTGCCTTCTAGCATCAGAGCTATCTTAGATGAACTCTGTCTTGAGTTATGCCTAATCTGCTGTTTAATTTGTCCACTAAGATTTTAATTTTAATGACATTGTTCTTCATTTCTTGGAGTTCTAATTCATATGTTCAGTTTTTTTATGTGCCTGTTTATTGTCTTCTCTGTATGTTTTTGGGGGAGGGAAAGGGAGATCGCTGGTCATTGTTTATAACTTGTTACTTTCAAAATCCCAGTTTCTTACTTTATTTTTAGACAAGTTCTACAGAGTTATTTTACGTGTTATATTGGATCATTATAATATTTAACTTTTTCATTTGTTTTGCTGATACTAGCTTCTCTTCTTGTGTGTTGTTTTAGTGATTGGAACTGTGAGCTCTTATTTGGTTGAAAATTATCAATGAAGACCCTGAGGACCTAAACTGGTGACACTTTCCTCCACAGAAGATTTACTTTTGTGTCTGCTGGGAGCCAGAGGACACGTCAAATTTTGAACCTTGTTTTCCATCTTTCAGGAATCTGATTTAGTGTGTGAGTCTTAAGTGTAATTCTCCTACTGTTCAGAGGATCCAATGATTAGCCTCTAGACTCTAATGCTGTTTCAGGCATTCATTCCCAGAGAAAACCTGGTTTTCTGTCCTGTACAAGATACTATTCCATTCTCCCTAATCTTACTTCAGCTCTCTCTTATTTTCTGGTTCTTTTATTCTTCATTTTTAATTTTTTGTCTTTGAAGATTTCTCTTTCTTTAGCAAGCACATAAATACATTAAAATGTTCATTTTAATGTATTCATGCCTTCAACTCATTATAATTTGGAAACCCTTCCAAGTATACAGCTCTGCGTACCACCAGATGAAGAAATTTTTCTTTTAACTTCATTGATATTATTGATACATGTCTTATGTTCCCAATATACTGTTATACCTTAAATGCATCAATTGTGGATGTTCACATGTCTTTATAACTCCTTGTACGTAGCCTAGCCTAGACTAAATGGAAAATTGAAACACCACATGTTCTCATTTAAAAGTGGGAGCTGAACAATGAGAACACATGAACACAGGGAGGGGAGCAACACACACTGGGGTCTGTTGCGGGGGCAGGGGGATGGAGAGCATCAGGATAAATAGGTAACGCATGTGGGGTTTAATACCTAGGTGATGGGTTGATAGGTGAAGCAAACCACCATGGTACACATTTACCTATGTAAAAAACTTGCCTGTCCTTCACATCCTGCACATGTATCTCAGAACTTAAAATAAAATAGAATAAAATTTAAATATCTGTGTGTGTGTGTGTGTGTGTGTGTGCACGTGCATGTGTGTTTGAGGAACAATTCCCAGTGCTGTTTTTATGTATCCACCCAATTGCTTAGAGAGACTAGCAGGGTCCAAATAAGCCCTTAGCAATCCTGTAAACTGTCACCCCCAGATACCACACACATACCATACTGACTTCTATTTTCATCAGTGGGCCATACCAAGATTTCCAGCACGACTTTGCCTAGGTCAGATGCAATCATTTTTGCTTTGCCTGAGACTCAGAAACACATTAGATATTTGTCAAATACTGTGTTAGCTCATACTCTTACACTGAGGTTTTTACAAGTCAGGTAAAATGTTAACCAGTAGGCACACCCACAGTATATGTGTATTATCATTGGCCAAAAATACAATTTTACTCTATGGAATCCTAAATATTTTATGCTAGAAAGGTATATATTATATTATAGAATAGAATAGAATAGACTATGCAATGTGAGACTGCAAGTTAAATTGACCTCTATTACTTTTTTAAAAAAACATAGAAATCAGCATCTCTCATGGTCACAGGTTTAGAAATCCTAAACAAAATATTTGCAGATTAAATCAAGAGATATTTACAAACATAATACACCACAGACACATCTGGCTTTTCCAGGAATTTAAAAATGAACTTACCGTTTAAATTTCATTAATGTTTCTTAGCACATTAGCAGAGAAAGGGAGAAAAATATATAATCATCTCAATAATGCAAGAAAATAATTCAATAAAACGCAAAACTAATTCATGATAAACCCTCCGAACCAAGTGGGAAGATATAGAAATATCATTAATCTGATAAATAATATCTACCAAAAACCTCTAGCACCTGTCATATTACTGGTGAAATATTAAAGATATTTCTTACTGGAATTGGAGTTACACAAAGATATCCATTATCACCACTTCCATTCAAAGTCTTCTTGGCAGCCTTAGACAGAAAATAAAGGGAAGGGGTTGGGGAGGAAGTCAATGGAATTGAAAACAAAAGAATAAAACTGTCATTGTTAAGTGACATGATTGTGAATATAGAAAATTCAAAAGAAAAAAATGGCAAACTATTAGAATTAATGAGAGGATTTTGCAAAGCTGCTACAAAGTTACAGGAATTAATTATATTCCTATATACTGAAATTTAAAAATAGAAAATTAAACTTTAAAAATTATGCTTAAGGAGACTAACATCAGAAACACCACATACTTAAATTTAATAAAATGTATGTTGATGACTTCCACATAAAAACAACAAAACATTAACTATTAAGATAAGTGGAGACTCTTGTTCATAAGTTGGAGACTCAACATTTTTAAATGGTCAACTCTCCTTCAAAATAATCAACAAATCTAGTGCAATCAGAATAAAAGTCTCAACAAACTCTTTTTCTGAAAATTGACAAACATCATAAAGTGTCAGAAAATGGAAAAGGCCAAGAAGAAACAAAGTAATTTAAAAGAAGCAGAACTTAGTTGGAGAATTTATACTACCAGATAGCAACACCTATTAAAAAGTCATAGTAATAAACACATTATGATATTGGCATAGAAACAGATAGTGGGACAGGTTAAAGCCCTCACACATATACAGTCACTTGATTTATTATAAAGACGTTATTGCAGTGAAATGAGGAAATGTGATATTTTCAGTAAAAAGTATTGCATTCATTAACTATCCATACAGAAAAATAATTTTGAACTCGATCTTGCACTATGCACAAAAGTCAATTCCAGATGAATTGCAGATCTAAATTGGAAACGTAAATCAATAAACTAATGGATGAAAGCATAGTATCATATTTTTACAACCTTGACATAAGCAAACATTTCTTTAAAAAGACATGAAAAGTGCTAATTATAAGATAACAAAGCACTGATTACTGTATTATATTCAAATTTTCTATTCATCAAGAGAACTAGTAAAAGTTTGAAAATGCAACTCACAGACAGAAAAGATTTTGAGAGACACAAAACTATGAAAAAAATATGAGTTCCTGTTATTGAGTAATATGTAAAAGACAGCCAAGTACAGAAATAGGCAGAAGGCTAGACTTGATTATATACATATATACACACACATATAATATATATAATGTATATATAATATAAATATATACAATATAAGTATATATAATACACAACTCATATATACATATACAATGTGTGTGTCTATGTGTGTCTATATATGTATACGAATAGAGATAGATAGATGGATGGTTAGATAGATAGCTAGAACAAGGTAAACTCTTCTGAGACAAAGATTTGAATGCAGAGAGTTTATGATGAGAAGATTCTCAGCAACAACAACTTAAAGTGAGCTACAGAAGCGAAGCATAACTGAGCTAACAGAGAAATTGAACAAGGATAAAACTACAACAAAGACTTTAGTTGAGCCCTCAGGGAAACACCAATTTGGAGGGAGGAAGTAGAACAAGTAGAATTCTTATACATTGCTGGTGAGAATGTAAACTGAAACAACTGTGAAAAAACAATTTGGCAATATCTACTAGATCTAAATATGAGCACCTTATGATCCATCAGCTCTTCTCCTAGCTATATTTGCAAACTGAATATCAGCATTTTATGCATTCTCGTGGCAGGAGTATTTGTGAAGATAAAATTATGACAGAAAATGTCTATTTATAGACAGACATTTCCATATGGATGGATTTGTATGGATTAAACACTGTGGTATATTCATATAATGGAATACTACACAACATTAAGAATGAATCTCAAACATAAAGTTAAAAAAGTCAAACATCAAAGCATATGTATTGTATGATTTTATTTCTATAAGGTCAAAAAGAGATATCATTAACTATGTCATTAGAGGTCACAGAGAGGAGAACAGTGGTGGACTGGAGTCCATAGGGGATTGATGTGTCTGTATTCTTTATTTTCCGGTTTAGTTGCTGGCTCATGAATGTATTCAGTTTGTGAAAATGCATTCAGGTATATATTTAGAGCTGGTGCACTCCTCTGTTTAAAGAGTTTGCACCAATTAAAAGTAACGTTTTAATTGGCCTTGAAGTAAGTAACTTTACTTAGTGACCCATCTCCCCTACTCTGTTTTACAGTTGAGGTGAAATTTGCATAATATAAAATTAACCATTTTGAAGCGTATACTTCTGTGACCTTAGTATACTCACAATGTTGTATAATATCTCCCGTATCAGCTTCCAAAATATTGTAATCACCCCAAAATAAAACCCTATATCTATCTTTTTTTGAGACAGAGTTTTGATCTCGTAGCCCAGGCTGGGGTGCAATGGTGCGATCTCAGGTCACTGCAAACTCTGCCTCCCAGGTTCAAGCAATTCTCCTACCTCATCCTCCCTAGTAGTGGGGATTACAGGTGTACACCACCACTCCCAGCTAATTTTTGTATTTTTAGTAGAGACAGGGTTTCACCATGTTGGCCAGGCTGGTCGTGAACTCCTGACCTCAGGATATCCACCCGTCTTGGCCTCCCAATGTGCTGTGATTACAGGTGTGAGCCTCCGCACCTGGCCCAAAACCCTATATCTATTGATTAGTCACTCCCACTCCCCCCTGTTTTGCCTCTGGAAACCACCAATGTGCTTTCTTTCTCTATGAATTTACCTGTGCTTGATAGTTCATCTGATGGAATAGTGTAATATGTGATCTTTTACTTTTGGCTTCTTCCACTTAGCATAATATTCTTGAGGTTCACCCACCTTGTTGCATGTATCAGTACTCACTCCTTTTTGTGAGAGAATAATATTCCACAGTTTGTGTAAACATACCTCCCTATTTAAAAAATCCATTTACTAGTTGATGAGCATTTGGGTTGTTTCCAGCTTTTGACGATCATGAATAGTTCTGCTATGGACATTTCTGTGCAAGCATTTTGCTTGAAT
Organism: Mandrillus leucophaeus; assembly: GCF_000951045.1. Taxonomy (NCBI): domain Eukaryota; kingdom Metazoa; phylum Chordata; class Mammalia; order Primates; family Cercopithecidae; genus Mandrillus; species Mandrillus leucophaeus. The sequence continues at coordinate 147,279 of NW_012101744.1, read as the reverse complement.
TCCTGGTTTCAGTTATTTTGAGTATGCAGCTAGAAGAATTGCTCGGTCATATGGTAATTATATGTTTAACTTTTGTGAGGAACTCCCAAATGTTTTCTACAGCTGTTGCATCATATTGGCACTCTCACCAACAAAGGACAAAACTTCCAAATTCTATATTTTCTTGCTGAAACTGCTTATTATTATTATTATTAATCATTTTCATCCCAATGGATATGAAGTGTTATCTCATTGTGGTTTTGGTTTACATTTCCGTACCTACTAATACTATTGAGAATCTTTCATATGTTTGTTGGCCATTTATACATCTTCTTTGGAGAAATGCTTATTCAAGTTGTTTACCCATTTTTGTAAATTAAAATGTTTTTATAATTTTGGGGGATTGTTTGTTGGCTGTGTATACAAATACACCTAATTTTTGTTTATTTATCTTATATTCTCACCAGATATTGAACATCATCTTTTGTCATTAATTCTGGAGGAATGGGGGAGAATAAGAAAATCTCTAAGATTTGGGGACCTAAAACTGTCTTTGATTTAAGCCAATGATTCTGTGTGCATTAATATAACTCAGCAAGGTTTGCTTTCTAAGCAGCAGAGGTTAGAAAAATGAGAGAGATCATTATAAGGACCTTGTAGGCCTAACCCATGTGTATCTGTCTGCTATCAACAGAGGTATCCAAGGAAACTCTCACAAGATGGAACATTTCATTAGGTTTTGCTTGCGTGGTCAGACATAAATCTCACTCAATTTTTGGAAGACTTATTAAAAACAAGAATGTTTTTGTCCCTTCTCTTTCCTAGAAAAGGTCAGACATTTTCTTTGAAATTAGTTCTCACTGCCAACATGGTAGTTTTTAAGTTTTTTAAGGCCATTTTTTTTCCTTTGAAAGTTTATTAAAGAAAATAAATTACAACGAGTTTTTCAGATTTCAGATAAACAGACATAAAATATATACAATTCCTTACAAAATAGTTCCAATTAAAAACGTAGAAAGAAGGAAGAAAATAAAAAATCACCATTGGAAGCACCACAGCAAAAATTGCTCCAGGCAAGAGCCATCAAAGAATGCTAAACTAGGTGAGAGAAAGGTAATGGGATATTTGCACAATGTTTAAAAACCTAACCATATATTACATGACTCTAGCAAGTTTGTAGTAGAAAATTCCATCAGTCACAACCTTAGTTAAATAATCAAAGTTACATAACCAATTATAAATATTGACATTGTGTATATATTGACACCGCATCCTCTGATACAATGAACTAAGAACCGTGTATGGTCTAAACTATGAGCATCTTTCTGCTGCCAGTAGAGCTGCCCCTGAAAAGCCTTACAAGATGGAAAATATCATCAGATCCTGCACGCATAGACAGAAGTAAATCTCAGTCAAGGCTTAGAAGATGTACTAAAACCAAAAATGTCTCTCTCTCCTTTCTTTCCTGGGTAGGACCAGACATATTTGTTGAAATTCCATTTACAATAGCATTTGAAAGAGTGATACACATAAGCAGAAAAGTCAAAGGTGTAAGACACATATACTGAAAAGGGGCATATCAGCTCTGTAGTTTCCATTTCAATAATACATAACCAATACAATCAGGAGAAAACATGAAAAAAATAATCAAGGGATGTTCTACAAATAACCTGATCAATTTTCTTCAAAAGTACCAAGGTTATGAAGGACAAGCAGACTGAGCAAAGACAGAGAAACTGTTACAGATTTTAAAAGACTATAGAAACAGAACTAAATATAATGTGGGATCCTGGAATCTATAACAAAAAAATAAAGTTAGTGAAAAAGCTGATGAAATCCAGTAAGCACACCACTGTAGTAAATATTACTGTACCAAGGTAAGTTTCTTAGTTGTAACATATCTGATAACAATGTAAGCTGATAACATAAGGGGAAGCTGGGTGAAGGGTTTATGAGAGCTATATATACTATTTGTGCTACTCCTCTGTAAGTCTAACATTATCTCAAAATAATGTAAAAATAATTGTTAAAAATAAACTAAATATTTTGCATTCAATTAAAAGGGTCCCCTTACCCTTTGTAGCCCAATTCTGGTCATCAGGTTAAGAAATCACTAATGCACGGGAGCAAAGTGTCTGTTGAGGTTGGAGTTTAACTAAATGGGATTGACTTTAGCTTTATTTTTTCTGAAGATGACAGGTTATTGACAACATTATCAGTCCTGCAGTATGTTTCAAGCTTTCATGGGAAGATCATCAGTTGTTGCTGTTGTTTATATTTTGGGTGGATTGGATGGTGATGGAGAGGTTCATAGCACTGCATTTAACAGAATTGCTTAAGTCAATAGGAAGTAAGATATCTGCTTTTGCTTTTTCTTTCTTTTTGGTAGGCTTTGTTGTTGTTGTTGTTGTTTGTTTGTTCGTTTAAACACTGATTTGACTTAAATCCAGACTCGTTCATTTTGAAATGTGGCTTTGGGTAAAGTATCTAAGTTTCTTGTTTCCTTGTTTGGAAAGCTCTTTCAGGACTGTGGGAAGACTTGCAGAAGTACACAGGCACTTGCTTGCTGATTATTATTGACTATGAGAACATACAGAGAGCACATACAGCTTTTGTGACCAAGTGAAAATAACATGACTCTCAAGAGAGATGCATCCAGCATGTGCTTGTCTTGGTGAGTGGAGACCAAGCTGGATTTTAGCACACACTTACCCACTTACTGGGAGGATCTGCTTGCAGAAATGACTTGTGCAACTGTATACATTTACCAATAAAATGAGTAACTTGGACTGACTCTCTGAGCTCAAGGTTAAACTTAAGTTCAAAGACTTGGGCTCCGAAGAACTGTCAGATTCTACTGTCAGAAGAGCAAGTGTATATAAAAAGGAGACACTTCTTTGACTATGTTGGCTTTGTGTCTCACAATGCATATTAAGGAGTGCTATTTTAAGATGAGATCATTCTGAAGGTCAATAAGTGCTGTGCTTCAGAGCGGTTTGGCTCTGGAGCCATAATGTTTAGGTTTGGATTTCAATTCTGCCACCTATCAGCAATGAGTCCTTGAGAAACTGCTTCAACTTCTCTGTGTTTCATCTTTCTCACAATAAAATAGAAATAACATAATTTAGGCTGGGCACAGTGGCTCACACTTTGTAATCCCAGCACGTAGGGAGACCAAGGCAGGAGGAAATCTTGAGTCTAAGAGTCCAGAATCAGTTTGGGCCACATAGGGAGACCCCTTCTCTGCAAAAATTTTGAGAAGTTAACTGGGCCCAGGAGGTTAAGACTGCAGTGAGCAATGATCACGCCACTGCACTCCAGCCTGGGTGACAGAGCATGACCTTATCTCAAAAAAATATAAATAAATAAATAATCATTTAAGCCATGAGTTGATGTGGTTATTTAATAAACCGATATTTTAAGCACTTAGAACATACCAGGAATAGAGTAAGAAGACAATAAATGATTTACTATCATGTATTAACAGAACATGGTAATAAAAACTCTGCTTCCAGTCCATCTGTAGGCTGAGAATCCATGAGTCTTGACCACATCATGAATCTGCTGGGGTGATTTTGTATCAGCCATTCAGCCCTCTACGCCATTTTCAAGTGGGAAGAGTCAAATGTGAATAACCCATCTCACCAAGCAAGGCTGTAAAGAAATTAGTTTTGATAAAATCAAGCAAATAATATATTGTTTTTGGCTTGTGTTATTACATCTAATCATTACTCTGAGACTTTTCTTAACCTTCAGCATTTGGTTCCTAATAAAAGAACTAATCAAAAATGATAAAATAATCATTCATCTGTGACCTAACCTTGAATGCCAATGTCATTTTCACAAATGGGCTCTTTTTCTGTTATGATCTTGCCAGTGTGCACTGGTTGATATTTTTTGTACAGTTCAACAAAATTTTTTTTTTTTTTTTTTTTTTTAAGCTCACTGCAAGCTCCGCCTCCCGGGTTCCCGCCATTCTCCTGCCTCAGCCTCCCAAGTAGCTGGGACCACAGGCGCCGCCACCTCGCCCGGCTAATTTTTTGTGTTTTCAGTAGAGACGGGGTTTCGCCGTGTTAGCCAGGATGGTCTCGATCTGCTGACCTTGTGATCCGCCCGTCTCGGCCTCCCAAAGTGCTGGGATTACAGGCTTGAGCCACCGCGCCCGGCCTCAACAAAATTTTTAAGCACTGGATAGGTAGCAGTTCTCTTTGCTGGATGTAAAAGAATAAGGATAAATAAGTTACAACATAATAGATAGTTGTATTTTGCTTTTATTTATTTTCTTAAAATGTTCTCTTTATCCAAATAGTGGAAAAATACATACACAAATACACAAACACACATATATAGAGAAAGTGTACTCTTTCAAATAATGTACATACAAAGGAAAGAGGAAAATCATCTTTACATTTTCATTCATATATAGCCACTCAGTATTTTTCTGTGCAGTTCCAATATCTTTTTTTCTGGCTTATATGCGTGTCTTTTAAAGCAAGCATTCTTTTGTTCACATGGAAGACACTTCCTCAGAGACATCATTAGTTTCCATCCCCAAATTTATTCCCATTGTCTCTTAACTAATAAAGTCACAATCTAGTTCCAAGCAGCAAAATGCCCACCAAATTATCATATTTGCAAGCTCTTTTCTGGCTAGCCCTGGCCATGAGACTATCACACATAGTGAAACCCCAGCTGTGTATCACATGGACAGAAAGAAAAGGGAGGTTGACTCCTCAAAGTACTTTTGGAGTACTATCCCAGAGGAAGAGGAAATGAATGATGGAAACAAAGATTCCCTTGCCTGATATGACCTGTAACTTTCCACATACCCAAAGTCCAGCTGCAGGACGTATGGTATTCTCAAAAATACTTTTTTCTAACTGATTGATTCTCTTTTTTCTTTTTTTTTGAGATGGAGTCTCGCTCTGCTGCCCAGGCTGGAGTGCAGTGGTGCGATCCCGGCTCCCTGCAACCTCTGCCTCCCGGGTTCAAGCGATTCTCCTGCCTCAGCCTCCCAAGTAGCTGGGACTACAGGCGCATGCTACCAGACCTGGCTAATTTTTGTATTTTTTGTAGAGATGGGGTTTCACCATATTGGCCAGGATGGTCTTGATCTCCTGACCTTGTGATCAGCCCGCCTCGGCCTCCCACAGTGCTGGGATTACAGGCGTGAGCCACCGTGCCCAGCCCTCAATTGATTCTAATCAATAAAAAGTAGGAGACACACAGATATGAATGACATTTAGATAATATATACAATTGCAACTTCCTCCTTCTACCAGCTGACAGGTGTCAAGGCTCATGCCCTTAAATATTCAGGTAGACAGAAACTTTCAAGTAATAAAACAGTGGTATCTAAATGCAGATACAATTATAGTTCTTGGGAAAAACATTTTTGTGATTGTGGGACAGAACAATAAAACTCTGCTTGATAATGATAATGTGGCATTTACATTCATGCAGTATTATTAGTCTCAAAAAAGAAGGAGATCTTACCATTTGCAACAATATGGATGAATCTACAGGACATTATGCTAAGTGAAATAAGACAGTCATCAAAGGAAAAATATTGCATGATTATACTTCCATGAAATACCTAAGATGGTTAAATTCACAGAAGTAGGGAACAGAATTGTTCTTGCCAGTGGGTGGAGAGAGGAAGAAATGCGGAATTGCAACTTAATGGGTATAAATTTTCAGTTATGCAAGATAAATAATTTCTAGAGACCTGCTCTACAACATAGAACCTAAACTTAGCAGTAAGGTATTCCGCACTTTAGGTTGAGAGGATACATCCAATGTTAAGTGTTCTTATCACAAACATACAAACACACACACACACACACACACATACATAAGTACACACAAAGGACACAATGACATTTCCAGAGGTGATGGACAGGGTTAGTACCTTTATTGTGGTGATGGTATCATGGTGTACAGATGTGTCCAGACTCATCAAAGTGTAGATTAAATACATAGATTTTTATATCCATTATATCTCAATTGAGCTATAAAACAAAAAGCCTGCTTAAACCTAGACTTGGAAAGAAAAGAGAAGTAGACAAGCCAGGGCTGCCTGGAGTTCTAGTTCTTGACTATTTTTCCCCCTTTGGTATGAATTTTAATTATAACCAAAATGCAAATAATTACATAAAACATAAGCACACGGCTCATTTAATTTTTACCAAGTGAACAAATACTTGTAATGTTAAACCAGATGGAAAACCAAGAACCCTCCCTGTCATCCCCCTAGTTATTACCTTCCCCCCTCCAAGAATAACCACTATGCTCACTTTCAATCCCATAAATTAGTTTTGATTGTTTTTGAAATCTTATATTCTTTACAAGCCTGGCCTCTTTTGCTAAACACTATGTTTGTGAGATCTCTGTATATGTCATTACTGTATATACTCCTTACATGCATTTGGAATCATTCATTCCTCTGCTCATGAACATACAGATTGTTTCCAGTGTGGTGCTATTAGAAGCAGTGCTTCTATGAATCGTGTTGTACATATCTTTGGGCTAAAGTACCTACCCAGGTTTTGGATCATAGGTTATGCACATATTCAGGTTTGTTAGATAACATTGAAGTAGATATCAATTTACACTTCCACTACCAGTGCATATGGTTGTTAATCAGAGGAAGTGGGGAAATCTTGCTGCTTCCAGGGGAATTTGGCAATATCTGGAAGCATTTTTGGTTGTCATTACTTGAGCAGGGGGAGGGGGCAGGGGCTGCTGTTGCACCTGGTGAGTAGAGGTCAAAGATGTTGCTAAACATCCTATAATGCACAGGACAGCTCTGCACAATAATTTTGTGACCAAAAATTTCGAGAGCACCAAAGTTAAGAAACCTTGTCCCACACCAACTTTGGTAAGTTCTGATCTTTTCTTTTTGCCAATGTCTTGGTTGTGTAGAGGTATCTCATTGTGGTTTTGATTTGCATTTCTCTGACAGTGAAATTGTGTAGTTTTCATATGTATATTTTTTTCTTTCGTGAAGTATCTGTTCAATTTTTTTCCCTTTGGTCTATTACCTTTGTATTGATTTGTAGAAGTCCCTTATAAAGTCTGTTCATAAGTCTGTGGTTGGATGTTTGTAAATATATTATACTAGCATGTAGTTGATCTTATCACTCATTTAATGCTGTCTTTTAACAAACAAAATTCTTAATTTTAATAACATTAAAATTATTAATCCAAATTTAAGTCCAATTGATTAATGATTTTTTCTGCGAATAAGGCATTTATTTTAAACCATTTTTCCAAAATGGAACTAGAGTTTTAGTAGTATATCCATTAAACATTCTAATATGAGATTAACATAGGTAGTAGAAAAAACAAATTTTAGGTGAAATTGAGCAATTATAAATTTTCTGAGTGCTCTTAAGAAAAAGGTTTTATATTTATCTCATATATTTGTTGTAAGAATTCAATTATAAAATGTTTGTAAAGTATTCAGCAGCTAATTTAGCACAGAAAAGGACACTGCTAAATTAATTCCCTTTCCTTCCAAAATTAGTTCTTATCTAACAGTAGTGATTTTAATAAATTGAAGTCTCTCTTTTTTTTTCTTCCAAGAAATATTTTTTGAGATTAGACATTTCTCCAGGCTTGAAAATAAAAAATGAGTGAGATTCATTCCCTTTCTTTAGCACATGTAAAGTGGGAAAAGTTAGGTATGGAAGCTGGAAAGCTGCTGTTTACTGAATTCTGTGGCAGGCATTGCAAAGGGCAGTTAAAATTACTCAGATATGATTCTTTCTAATTATTGATAGGGAAGGGTATTTGTTATTGTGTTACTTGTTTTATTTCTGTTTGTAGTTCTCTTGTCTCTCTTTTCCTCTCTTGATGTCTTCTTTTCTGGTTCATTTTTTAAAGTGATACCTTTCAAATTCTTTCTCATTTTCTTTTATGAATCTTCTCTAAGCGTTTTCTTTTTTTTTTTTCTTTTTGAGACAGAGTCTTGCTCTGTCGCCCAGGCTGGAGTGCAATAGTGCCATCACGGCTCACTGCAACCTCCATCTCCCAGGTTCAAGTAATCCTCCCATCTCAGCCTCCAGAGTAGCTGGGACCACAAGTGCTCACCACTATGCCCTGGTAATTTTTTTTATTTGTAGAGACAAGGTTTCACTATGTTTCCCAGGGTGGTCTCAAACTCCTGAGCTCAAGCAATCCTCCTGCCTTGGCCTCCAAAAGTGCTGGGATTCCAGAAATGAGCCACCACATCTGTAAAAACTTACATATTTTTATACTGGGTATTCATTAACATATTTTAGATGGTTATACTTATACTTTAGTCTTTTAAATTCATCAGAATTAAAAGTGATTTATACCCCACCATTATATTATTAGAATATTCTGTATTCACTTTATATTAAGCTTCAATAGCACAGTTTATACTTTCATGGGTTTTCATAAGTTTAGTGTGCTTTCATTTCAGGTTAAAGTACTTTATTTAGCATTTCTTGTATTTGATTTTCTGTCAACACTTTCAATATATCATCCAACTACCTACTGATCTGCAAGGTTTCTGCTGAGAAATATAGTAATATTCTAATGAAATTTCTCTTCAAGTGACAACTCACTTTGTACTTGCTGCTTTTAAAGTTATTTTTCATCTGGGCACAGTGCTTATAATCCCAGCACTTTGGGAAGCCAAGGCAGGCAAATTACCTATGCTCACGAGTTCAAGATCAGTCTGGGAAATATGGTGAGACTCCTGTCTCTACCAAAAATACAAAAATTAGCCAGGCATGGTGGTGTGCACCTGTAGTCCTAGCTACTCAGGAGACTGAGACAGGAGAATCGCTTGAGCTTGGGAGGCAGAGGTTGCAGTGATCTGAGATCATCCCACTACATTCCAGCCTGGGTGACAGAGCGAGACTCTTTGTCTCAAAAAAAAAAAAAAAAAAGTAATAAAGTTTATTTCTTTGACTTTTGATAATTTAATTATAATGCATCTTGGTTTTTGTACATCTTTAGATTTATCTTATTTGGGAAGCTTTGGCTTTCAGAATTTGGGTGCCAATTTCCTTCATATTTGAATTTTCAGCCATGATTTCTCATAACTCTTTGTTCCTCTTTCTTTCTCTTCTCTTTCTGCGACTGATCATGCATTTATTGATAAAGTTGGTAGTGCCTCTTAAGTCCCAAAAGCTTTCTTTATTATGTTTCGTTCTTTTTTAAATTTTCTGTTTCTCTGGAAAGTTGTACATGACCTGACTTCACGTTCACTGGTTAAACCTTCTTCTTGCTCAGGTATGCTGTTAAACATTTTTAGTGATTTCTCTACATATGTTCTTTCTGTGCATACTCAATTCTACTTCCAAAATATTTCTTCATAATATCCCCTTTGTCTAAAATTATTCCTCTTCTTATTTATCTGATGACTTAAGCTCTGTCTCACTTTTTACCTTTCCTTATAGATAGATAGATAGAAGATAGATAGATAGATAGATAGATAGATAGATAGATAGATAGATAGATAGATATTCCAATAGCTTTTGGTGTACCAGTGGTTTTTGGTTACATGGATCAATTATATAGTGGTTAATTTTGAGATTTTAGTCCACCCATCACCTGAGTAGTGTACATTATATCCAATATACAGGTTTTATCCCACAAACCCCTCCCTATCTCCCTCTTCTGAGTCTCCAAAGTCCTTTATATCACTCTGTATGCTTTTGTGTACACATAGCTTAGCTCCCAGTCATAAGTGAGAACATATGGTATTTGGTTTTCAATTCATGAGTTACTTCACTTAGAATAGTGGCCTCCATCTCTACCCAATTCACTGCAGAAGACATTATTTCATTCCTTTTTATTGCTGAGTAGTATTCACTCATAATAGGAAGATATGTATAGATATACATTTTACTCAGCCATAAAAAGGAATGAAATATGTATCTTCCTATTTATATATCACATGTTTTTTAGCTACTCGTTGGTCAGTGGGCACTTAAGTTGGTTCCATATCTTTGCAATTGCAAATTGTGCTGCAGTAAACATGTGTGCATTTGTCTTTTTCATATAACTTCTTTTCCTTTGGGTAGTGTATTAGTCTGTTTTCATGCTGCTTATAAAGACACACCCAAGACTGGGCAATTTAAAAAACAAAAGCGGTTTATTGGATTTACAGATCCACATGGCTGGGGAGACTTCACAATCATGGCAGAAGGCAAGGAGGAGCAAGTCACATCTTACGTGGGTGGAAGCAGGCAAAGAGAGAGCTTGTGCAGAGAAACTCCTGTTTTTAAAACCATCAGATATCATGAGACCCATTCACTATCATGAGAACAGCACTGGAAAGACCTGCCCCTATGATTCAATTATCTCCCACTGGGACTCTCCCACAATGCATGAGAATTATGGGAGCTACAGGATGATATTTGGGTGGGGACGCAGAGCCAAATCATATAATTTCACCTATGACACCCTTATATCTCATATCTTCACATTTCGAAACCAATCTTGCCTTCCCCACAGTCCCCCAAAGTCTTATCACATTTCAGCATTAACTCAAATGTCTACAGTCCAAAGTCTCACTGGAGACAAGGCAAGTCCTTTCTGCCTATGAGCCTGTAAAATGAAAAGCAAGTTAGTTACTTCCTAGATACAATGGGGGCATAAGCATTGGGTAAATACCCTCATTCCAAATGGGATAAATTGACTAAAACAAAAGGGTTACAGGTCCCATGCAAGTCTGAAATCCAGCAGAGTGGTAAAATCTTAAAGCTCCAGAATAATCTTTTATCCAGGTCTCACATCCAGGTCACATTGATGCAACAGGTAGGATCCCACAGCCTTGTGCAGCTCTGCCCCTGTGGCTTTGTAGGGTATAGTCCCCCTCCTGGCTGCTTTCATGGGCTAACATTGAGTATCTGCAGCTTTTCCAGGTGCACAGTGCAAGCAGTTGGTGAATCTGCCATTCTGGGGTCTGGAGGACGGTGGCCCTCTTCTCACAGTTCCACTCAATGGTGCCCCGGTAGGGTCTCTGGGTGGGGGCTTCAACCCCACATTTCCCTTCCACACTGCCCTAGCAGACATTCTCCAGAAGGACCCTGTCCCTGCAGCAAACTTCTGCCTAGACATCCAGACATTTCCATACATCTTTTGATATCTAGGTGGAGGTTTCCATACCCCAATTATTGACTTCTGTGCACTGGCAGGCTCAACACCACATGGAAGATGCCAGGGCTTGGGGCTTGCACCCTTGAAGCCACAGCTTGAACTCTACATTGGCCCCTGTCAGCCATGGCCATAGAAGCTGGGACACAGGGCACCAAGTCCCTAGGCTGCACACAGGGCACCAAGTCCCTAGGCTGCACACAGCATGGGGACCCTGGACCTGGCCCATGAAACCACTTTTTCCTCCTAGGCCTCTGGGTCTATGATGAGAGTCTGCAATGAAGATCTTTGATAGGCTCTGGAGACATTTTCCCCATTTTCTTGAGGATTAACATTCAACTCCGTTTTACTTATGCAAATTTCTGCATCTGGCTTGAATTTCTCCTCAGTAAAGTAAATTTTCTTTCGTACTGTCAGGCTGCAAATTTTCTGAGCCTTTATAGTCTGCTTCTCTTAAAACTGAATGCCTTTAACAGCACCCAAGTCACATCATGAATGCTTTGCTGCTTAGAAACTTTTCCCACCCATGTCTGTAATCCCAGCACTTTGGGAGGCCGAAGCAGGTGGATCACCTGAGGTCAGGAGTTCAAAACAAGCCTGGCCAGCATGGTGAAACCTTGTCTTTACCAAAAATACAAAAAAAAGAAAAAAAAATTAGCCAGGCATAGTGGCAGGCACCTATAATCCCAGCTACTCGGGAGGTTGAGACAGGATAATTGCTTGAACCCAGGAGGTGGAGGTTTCAGTGAGCTGAGGTCACACCACTACACTCCAGCCGGGATGACAGAGTGAGACTCTGAAAAAAGAAAAAGAAAAAGAAAAAGAAAGAAAGAGAGAGAGAAAGAGAGAAAGAGAGAAAGGAAGGAAGGAAGGAAGGAAAGAAGGAAGGAAGGAAGGAAGGAAGGAAGGAAGGAAGGAAGGAAGGAAGGAAGGAAGGAAGGAAAAAGAGAGAGAAACTTATTCCACCAGATACCCTAAATCATCTCACTCAGGTTCAAAGTTCTGCAAATCTCTCTAGGGCAGGGGCAAAATGCTGTCAGTCTTTTTGCTAAAACATAACAAGAGTCACCTTTACTGCAGTTCCCAACAATTTCCTTATCTCCATCTGAGACCACCTCAGCCTGGATTTCATTGCCTGTATCATTGTCAACATTTTGGTTAAAACCACTCAACAAGTATCTAGGGAGTTCCACACTTCCCCACACTTTCCTGTCTTCTTCTGAGCCCTCCAAACTTTTCCAACCTCTGCCTGTTACCCAGTTCCAAAGTCGCTTCCTTATTTTCAGGTATCTTTTCAGTAGCACCCACTCTCAATACAAATGTACTGTTTTAGCCTGTTTTCATGCTGATGATAAAGACATACTCGAGACTAGGCAATTTACAAAAGAATGAGGTTTATTGGTCTTACAGTTTGCCATGGCTGGGGAGGCCTCACAAACATGGTGGAAGGCAAGGAGGAGCAAGTCACATCTTATGTGAATAGCAGCAAGCAAAGAGAGAGCTTGTGCAGAGAAACTCCCATTTTTAAAACCATCAGGTCTCATAAGACTTATTCATTATCACAAGAACAGCACAGAAAAGACCTGCCCCCATGATTCAATTATCTCCCACCAGGTCTCTTCCACAAGACGTGGGAATTATGAGAGCCACAAGATGAGATTTGGATGGGGACACAGAGCCAAACCATATCAGGTAGATACTCAGTAGTGGTAGATCTACTTTTAGCTCTTTAAGGAGTCTCCATACTGTTTTCCATAAAAGTTGTACTAATTTACACTCCTAACAAGAGTGTATAAGTATTCACCTTTCTCTGTGATATGGTTTGGATGTGTCCCCACCCAAATCTTATCTTGAATTGTAGCTCCCATAATTTCCACATGTTGTGGGAGGGACTTGGTGGAAGATAATTTAATCATGGGGGTGGTATCGCCTATACTGTTCTCATGATAGTGAATAAGTCTCATGAGATTTGATGTTTTTATAAGGAGTTTTCCCTTTTGCATGGCTCTCATTCTCTCTCTTTTCTACTGCCATGTAAGATATGCCTTTTACCTTTGACCATGACTGTGAGGCTTCCCAAGTCACATGGAACTCGAAGTCCAATAAACCTCTTTTTCTTTGTAAATTACCCAGTTTCAGGTATGTCTTTATTAGCAGCATGAGAACAGACTAATACAGTAAATTGCTACTGGTAGAGTGGGGAACTGCTTTATTGATACCCAAAAATGTGGAAGTCACTTTGGAACTGGGTAACATGCAGAAGGTAGAACAGTTTGGAGTGCTCAGAAGAAGACAAGAAAATATGGCAAAGTTTGGAACTTCCTAGAGACTTGTTGAATGGCTTTGACCAAAATTCTAATTATGATATAGACAATGAAATCCAGGCTGATGTGGTCTCAGATGGAGATAAGGAACATGTTGGGAACTGGAGTAAAGGTGACTCTAGCTATATTTTAGCAAAGAGACTGGCAGCATTTTGCCCCTTTCCTAGAGATTTGTGAAACTTTGAACTGGAAGATGATTTAGGGTATCTGGCTGAATAAATGTATAAGCAGCAAAGCATTCAAGAGGTAACTTAGGTGCTGTTAAGAGCTTTCAGCTTTAAAAGGGAAACAGAGCATAAAAGTTCAGAAAATTTGCAGCCTGATGATAATATAGAAAAGAAAAACCCATTTTCTGAGGAGAAATTCAAGCCAGCTACAGAAATTTACATAAGTAATGAAGTGCCAAGCGTTACTTGACAAGACAATGGGGAAAATATCTCCAGGGCATGTCAGAAACCTTTGTGGTAGCCCCTCCCATCACAGGTCCAGTGACTTAAGAGGAAGAAATGGTTTACTGGGCTGGTCCCAAGGTCCGCCTGCTGTGGGCAGCCTAGGGACTTGGTATCCTGAGTTCCTGCCCTGGGTAAAAGGGGCCAAGGTGCAGCTCAGGTTGTGGCTTCAGACAGTGCAAGCCTCAAGCCTTGGCAGTCTGTTTCCATGTGGTACTGAGCCTACCAATGCAGAGAGGTACAGAACTGAGGTTTGGGAACCTCCACCTAGATTTCAGGGAATGTATGGAAATACCTGGATGTCCAGGCAGAAATTTACCACAGGGGCAGGGCTCTCATGGAGAACCTTTGCTAGGGCAATGCAGAAGAGAAATGTGGGGTTGAAGTGCCCACACAGAGTCCCCATTGGGGCACTGCATAGTGGAACTGTGAGAAGAAGGCCACCGTCCTCCCCCAGAATGGTAGATTCACTGACAGCTTGCACTGTGCACCTGGAAAAGCCACAGACACTCAACACCAGCCTGTGAAAACAACCAGGAGGGAAGCTCTATCCTGCAAAGCCACAGCTGCCCAAGACCATGATATCCCACCTCTTGCATCAGTGTGACCTGGATGTGAGAAATGGAGTCAAAGGAGATCACGTTGGAGCTTTATGATTTGGCTACCCTGCTGGATTTTGGACTTGCATAGGGCCTGTAGCCCTTTTGTTCTGAAGAATTTCTCCCATTTGGAATGGGTGCATTTACCTGATGCCTATGCCCCCATTGTATCTAGGGAGTAACTAACTTGCTTTTGATTATACAGGCTCATAGGTGGAAGGGATTTGCTTTGTCTCAAAAGAGACTTTGAACTGTGGACTTTTGAGTTAATGCTGAAATGAGTTAAGACTTTGGGGGACTGTTGGGAAGGCATAATTGGTTTTGAAATGTGAGGATATGAGATTTGGTAAGGGCTAGAGAAAGAATGATATGGTTTGGCTGTGTCTCCACCCAAATCTCATCTTGAATCCCATAATTTCTACATGTTGTGCAAAGGACCCTGTAGGAGATAACTGAATGATGGCACTGGTTTTCACCATACTGTTCTCATGGTGGTGTTTAGGTCTCATGAGATCTGTTGTTTTTGTAAAGGGAAACCCCTTTCATTTGGTTTTCATTCTCTGTCTTTTCTGCTGTCATGTAAAATGTGTCTATCACCTTCTGCCATGATTGTGAGGCCTCCCCAGCCATATGGAACTGTGAGTCCATTAAACTTCTTTTTCTTTGTAAGTTATCCAGTCTGGGATATGTTTTTATCAGCAGACTGAAAATGGAGTAATATACCCCACATCTATGCCCAGATCTACTGTTTTTCGACTTAATAATGGCCATTCTTTTATATGTATATTTTGTGAAGTATCTTTTCAGTTTCCTTCCTGTTGCTCTTCTACTTTCTCATTGATGTGTAGAAATTCCCTGATAAAGTCTGTTCATAAATCTATGGTTGAATATTTTCAGATATTTTTCTAGTATGTAGTTGACCTGATCACTCATTTAATGCTGTCTTTTAATAAACAAAATTCTTAATTTTAATCATTTTAACCATTAATGTTATTGACCCAAATTATGGTCCAATTGATCAATGTTTTTAATGTTTATTGTTGTGTTCTACTTAAGAAATTATAGCCTGCTCAGAGATTATCAAAGTGGCCCCCTACATTTTACTCTAAAACCGTTACTGATTTACATTTCACATTTATGTCTGTGATCATTGAATCTTGAAGCAGAGGTGAAAATGCTTATTTCTGACTGATTTTGTTAACTGAACAAAAATTATCTCCTCATTGAACTACAGTGACACTTTTCTCATTATTCTGATGACCCTATAAGAATGTCTGTTTCTAGACTTTTCTATTTAGTGTCCATTATCTCCCTTTGTGTCACTACCACATTGTCCATTGTCATAATTACTGCAGCTTTACAGTAAATTATGAAAACAGGTATGGCAACTTTGATATTCAGATTGTGGTTGTTCTACATCTTAGCATTATTATAGACATTTTAAAAATAGCTTGTCAATTTATACGCCCCATATATATGTGTGTGTATACATACACACAAACACAGACATTTTATGAATTGTATTGAATCTATAGATTAACTAAGGGAGAAATTCACATCTGAACACAATTAAGTCTTCTGGTTTATGAACCTAGTATACCTTTCCACTTTATTTAGGTTCAAGTTAATTTCTCTCAAATGTGTTTCATTATTTATATTTTGGGGTCTTGGACATCTATCATATTTATTTATTGATGTTTGTATTTAGTTAAATATATTGATATCTTTTAACAATTTTATTGAAGTATAATTGCTGCACATATTTAAAATGTAATATTTTATAAGTTTTGACATATGTATACAACTGTAAAATTATGACCACAGTCAAGATAATAGATAGATATAACATCCCCAAAAGTTTCTTAAAGTCTTATTGTAAACCATGCCTCCTGCCTGTGCCTTTCTTATCCCCACCCCTCATGCTACTAATCTGTTTTCTGTCACTATATATTAGTCTGTGTTGTCTAGAGATTTATAGAAATTGAATTATAGTATATGCTGATTTTTTGCGTTGAAAAGAAGGGCTGAGAGCAGTTTCCCTTATTCTTAACCTTGAGAGAAAAGCATTCAGTCTTTTGTAATTAAGTATGATATTAACTGTAGCTATTAGGAATTGTCTTTTATCAGATTAAGATAGTTTGCTTCTATTTTTAGTGTGCCAAGAGATTTTTATGACAATAAACTTTGGATTCTGTCAAATGTTTGTTCTCCATCTATTGACATAATTGTTTTTCTTTTTAAATTTAGTAATATGATGACTTAAACATTGATTTTTTTAATGGAGAACCATTCTCGGATTCCTGGTATAAATCTCAATTGATCATGATTTATTATTTCATATAGGTGCACTTTACTTTCTAAAATTGTATTAATAAATTTGCATCTATTTTATCAGAGATACTGCTCTGCAGTTTCTCTTTCTTGTAATATCACTGTCTGATTATCTGCCTAATATTGGCTTTATAGAATGAGTTGGAAAGTATGCTCCCTTCTTCAGGTTTCTGGAAGATGTTGTTAATTCTGCCTTAAATGTTTGGTATGATTTCCCCAAATAACGCTATCTAGACCTAAATTTTATTATTTGGAAACGTTTTTAACAGCTTATTCAATTACTTTGATAGATATAGTTTTATTCAGTTAATTTATTTCCTGCTGATTAAGCTTTGATATTTTCTGTCTTGCAAGAAATTCCAAGTTGTTGAATTTATTTGCATACAATTGTTCATAATTTTTCTTATCAACATTTTAATATCTGTAAAATCTATTAAAGAGGTCACATCTCTCTTTTCTGATACTGTTAATATGTTTTGATTTTTTCCTTGTAAATATAAGAAGTTTGTAAATTGTATTGCTCTTCTCAAATAAATAGTTTTTGGTTTCATCAATTTTCTATCCTCTATTTTGTTATGTTTCTCTAAGATATTTGTTATTTTCTTTCTTCTGCTTACTTTATGTTTAATTTGATTTTTTCCTACTTTCTTCAATTGTAATCAGAGATGATTGATTGACACCTTTATCAGTTACTAATAAAGATGTTTGTTATAAGATTTTTCTTAAGTACTGCTTTGCCTATATTCAATACATTTTGATATGTTGTGTTTTTACTAATTTCAGAATACTTTCTGTCCTTTTGGGTTCTTCTTAAACCTATTTGTCATTTATAAGAGTGTTATTTCGGGCCTGGCGCCGTGGCTCACACCGGTAATCCCAGCAATTTGGGAGGCCGAGGCAAGTGGATCACGAGGTCATGAAACTGAGACCATCTTGGCTAACACGGTGAAACCCCGTCTCTACTAAAAATACAAACAAGATTAGTCGTCGGTGGTGGCACGCACCTGTAGTCCCAACTACTTGGGAGGCTGAGACAGGAGAATCGCTTGAACCTGGGAGGCGGAGCTTGCAGTGAACCGAGATCGTGCTGCTGCACTCCAGCCTGGGCAAGAGAGCAAGACTCTGTCTCAAACAAACGAAAAAGAAAATATTATTTTATTTCCCAATGTTTTATAATTTTGTGAATATCTTCCTGCTATTCATATCTAAAATCACTCAATTGTCATCAGAAAACATACCTTGTATTACTTAAATATATTTAAATTTATTGAACTTATCTTTCATAATAAAATCTACCTAGGTAAAAGTTCTACGGGCACTTGAAAAAAAAGTGTTCTTTGCTCGTGCTTAGTGGAATGTTTTATAATTATTAATTTGGTTAAGTTGGTTTAGAAAATTGCTCAAGTTTTATCTACTCTTATTTATTTATTCTAATTTATATATCTTTAATGTTTTTGTATCTACTTATTTTGTTAATTATTGAGGAAGGAGTGATAAAATCTTTGTTATTTTGTATTTATTTATGTATCTTTGTATATATCTATTAATTTTGCATCATGTGTGTTATTTTGGGTTTTTCTTTAGAATTTTTATGACTTAATTGACACTTTTGTCATTATGAAATAATTTTGTTAATCACTAGCAATATTCTTTGCTTTGAAATACATTTAGATTACATTAATTTTAACCACTCAAAATTTCCTCCTGTTACTGTTAGCAAGGTATGTAATTTTTAATCATTTGAACATTAACCTATGTTTCTGTTTATATTTAACATGGTTTTCTTTTAAGCAACACATGCTTGTGCTCTGATTTTTACCCAATATGACCATTCCTGGTATTTTTTAAAGATTTCATCTTTTAAGGTACTTTTAGGTTCACAAAAAATTTAAAGAAAGGTTCAAAGATCTCCTCCTGCCCCCACACATTCATAGCCTCCTCAATTATCAACATCCCCCATCCAATGGTACATCTCTTACAACTGATGAACCTACATTGACACATCATTGTCAGTAGACTCTATAGTTTACATTGGAGTTTACTCTTGGTGTTGCATATTCTGTGGGTTGGAAAAAAGTATGATGACATGTATTTGCCAATATACTGTAAGGCAGAGTATTTTCATTGACCTAAAAATATCCTGTGCTCCACCTATTCGTCTCTGTCTTCCCTAACTCCTGCACACCACTAACCTTTTTATTGCCTCTATAGCTTTGAGTTTTCCAGAATTAAATATGCAGTCATGTGTTGCTTAACAACAGAGACAGGTTCTAAGAAATGCATTGTTAGGTGAGTTTCATGTGCAAACATCGTAGCATATAGTTATACAAACCTGGACGTTATACCCTACCACACACCCAGGCTTATGATATAGCCTATTGTTCCCAGGATACAAGTCTGTTTAGCATACTACTGTACTGAATTCTTTAGGCTATTATAACACAATGGTATTTGTATATCTAAACATATCTAAACAGTAAAATTACAGTATAGAAGATAAAAAATGGTACATCTATACAGGATACATATCATGAATGAAGCTTGTAGGACTGAAAGTTGTTCCGAGTGAGTCAGTGTGTGAGTGGTGAATGAATGTGAAAAGCCTAGGACATTAGTATACACTATTGTAGACTTTATAAATACTGTACACTTAGGCTACACTAAATTTATACAAAATAATCAACTGCACTACAATGTTATGACAGCTACAATGTCACTAAGTGATATAATTTTTTCAGTTTATTATAACCTTATGGTAAATACAACAGTGGGAATATATGCACCCAGTTGTTTGACTGAAATGTCATTATGCAGTGTATGACTGTAATTGGAATCATATAGCATATATCGTTTTCAGACTGGCTTTTATTCATTTAGTATTATGAACCTAAGTTTCTACCATGTCCATTTATGGCTTAATAGTTTATTTCTTTTTATCACTAAATAATATCCCACTGAACGGATATACTACAGTTTATTTATCAGTTCACTTATTAAAGGACACATTGATTGCCTTCAAGTTTTGGCGATTATGATTAAAGCCTCTATAAACATCCATGTGCAAGTTATTGTATAGGAATAAGTTTTCAGCACCTTTGCATAAATACCAAGGAACATTATTGCTAGATTGTATAGTAAGGGTATGTTTAATCTTTTAAGAAACCACCAAACTGTCCTTCAAAGTGCCTGGAACATTTTGCCTTCCCATGAGCAATGAATGAGCATTCCTGTTGCCATATATTTTTGCAGAATTTGATGCTGTTAGTATTCTGAATTTCAGCCAGTCTAATGATTGTATAGTGGTATCTCATTGTAGTTTTAATTTGCACTTCCCTGATGATGTATGATATAAAACACCTTTATATAACCTTATTTGTCATCTATATAAGATAAATCATAATAACTATAACTATACAGGTTAATATAAAATGACCCAAATGTTATAATTAGCTGACAGATATTTCAGAGTAGCTGTTATAGTTATGTTTGAGGACAGAAAGGAAACATGTTCATGGTCATCGGAAAGAATGGAAATATCCACTGAGAAAGATAAACAACATAAAAATGAATAAATCAAAATTCTAGAATTAGAAAAACAAGATTTGAAATTAGAAAAAAATACTGATTTTCTTGGAGAGAATATATAGCATGATACTGAAAAATAATAAAAGTCAAAGAACGGTAATCTAAGTTTCCATCTTAAGGACCTAGCAAGAACAAATTAAAACAAAAGGAAGCAGAAATACGAGAACAATTTTTAAGAGAAGTAATAAAAATGGAAACAAAAAAAGGATAATACAGAAAAAAATAAGGCCAATAGGTCATTCTTTGGCTAAAACTATAGCCAGAATGATCAAGAAAAAAGAAAAAGAGAGAAGACACAAATTACAAACATCAAAAATGAAAGAGGAAGCATCTCTATAGAGCCTACAAATATTAACAGCATGGAAAGAAAATGCTACATCAACTTTATGTCCATAAATTTGACAACTTAAATAAAATAAATTCCTAGAAAGACACAAACTATCAAATCTTTCTCAAGAAGAAACATATAAAGACCAACATTCAGAAAAGAAAAGTGTGAACTCTGGTCATGTGGTTTGGCTCATATCCCCACCCAAATCTCATCTCGAATTGTAGTCCCCATGTGCTGAGGGAGGATTCTGGTGGGAGGTGATTTGATTATGGGGGTGGTTTCCCCCATGCTGTTCTCATGTTAGTGAGGAAGTTCTCACAAGATCTGATGGTTTAAAACTGTTTGGCAGTTCTCCTGCTCTCTCTCTCCTGTTGCCATGTAGGATGACTTGCTTCCCTTTTGCTTTCTGCCATTGTTGTAAGTTTCCTGAGGCCTCCCAGCCATGTGGAACACTAAGTCAATTAAAACTCTTTCTTTTATAAATTACCCAGTTTCAGGTATGTCTTTATAGCAGTGAGAAAATTGACTAATACAGGAAATTGGTACTGGGAGCAGGGCACTACTTTCAAGATAACCTGAAAATGTGGAAGCACTTTAGAACTGGGTAACAGGCACAGGATAGAACAGTTTGGAGGGCTCAGAAGAAGACATGAAGATGTGGAAAACTTTGGAATTTCCTAGAGACTTGTTGAACGCCTTTGACCAAAATGCTGATAGTGACATGGGCAATAAAGTCTTGGCTGAGATGGTCTCAGATGGAGATGAAGAACTTGTTGGGAACTAGAGTAAAGGTGACTCTTGCTATGCTTTAGCAAAGAGACTGGCAGCATTTTACCTAGTTCTAGAGATCTGTGGAACTTTGAACGTGAGAGAGATAAATTAGGGTATCTTGCCAAAGAAATTTCTAAGCAACAAAGTGTCAATGTCAAGGGGTGACTTGGCTTTTTCTGAAAGAGTACAGTTGTATGTGTTCACAAAAAGATTATTTGAAATTGGAACTTATATTTAAATGGGATGCAGTGCATAAAAGTTTGTAAAATTTGCAGACTGACCATGCAGTAGAAAATAAAAATCAATTTTCTGGGTAGAAATTCAAGCCTGCTGCAGAAATTTGAGTAAGTAAGAAGGAGTCCAAATGTTCATAGCCAAGACAATGAAAAAAAATTTCTCCAGGGCATGACAGAGATCTTCATGGCAGCCCCTCCTATCACAGGCCTGGAGGCCTAGGAGGCAAAAATGGTTTTGCGGGCTAGTCCCAGGGTCCCACTGCTACGTGCAGCCTCAGGACTTGGTGCCCCGCATCCAAGCTGCTCCAGTTACAGCTGTGGCTAAAATGGGCCAAGGGCAGCTTGAGCTGTGGCTTCAGAAACTGCAACTCCCAAGCATTGGTGGCTTCCATGTGGTGCTGGGCCTGTGAGTGTGCGAAATACAAGAGTTGAGCTTTGGGAGCCTCTGCCTAGATTTCAGAGGATGTATGGAAATGTCTGGGTGTCCAGGTACAAGTCTGCTGAAGGGTCAGAGGCCTCATGGAGAACCTCTACTAGGGCAATGCAGAGTGAATATGTGAGGTTGGAGCCCCCACACAAAGTCCCCACTGGGGCACTGCCCAGCATCACTGTGAAAAGAGTGCCACTCTTCCCCAGAGACCAGAATAGTAGATCCACTTTCATTTTGCACCATGCACCTGAAAAAGCCACAGGTACTCAATGCCAGTCCATGAAAGCATCCACAGGGTTGTACCCCACAGAGCCACAGAAGCAGAGCTGCCCAAGGGCTTGGGAACCCAGCTCTTTCATCAGCATGCCCTGGATGTGAGACATGGAGTCAAAGAAGATTATTTTGGAGCTTTAAGATTTAATGACTGTCCTGCTGGGCTTCAGACTTGCATGGAGCCTGTGGTGTGTTTGTTTTAGCCAATTTCTCCCATTTGGAATGGGAATATTTACCCAGTGCCTGTACCTTCATTGTATCTTGGAAGTGACTAATTTGTTTCTTATTTTACAGGCTTATAGGCAGAAGAGACTTGCCTTGTCTCAGATGAGACTTTGAACTTGGACTTTTGAGTTAATGCTGGAATGAATTAAGACTTTGGGGGACTATTAGGAAAGCAAGGTTAGTTTTGAAATGTAAGAAAGGCATGAGATTTGGGAGGGGAAATGACAGAGTGATATGGTTTGGCTCTGTGTCCCCATCCAAATCTCTTCTCAAGTTGTAATCCCCACATGTTGAGGAAGGGACCGGTGGGAGGTGATTGGATCATTGGGGAAGTTTATAGTGAGTGAGTTCTTCTGAGAACTGATGGTTTGGCATTTCCCTCCACCCTCCTGCCACCATGTAAGGCATGTCTTGCTTCCCCTTCACTTTCTGCCATGATTGTACATTTCCTGAGGCCTCCCCAGTCATACAGAACTGTGAGTCAATTAAACCTCTTTTCTTTATAAATTACCCAGTCTCAGGCATGTCTTTATAGCAGTGTGAAAATGGACTAATATACCTGATGAACTTGCTTTCATACTATGACAAGAAAAATGCAGGCAAATAAACGAGAATCCACTATTTCAAAATTCTGAAATGAAAGTTACAGATAAAAACTAGTATCTACGTGGAAGAAACTATGGAACTTCAAAGTAGTTCAACAACATGTCAGAGCAAATAGAAGAAAGGATCAACACACTTGAAGATAAATCAATAGAAATTATCTAGTTTGAGGTGCAGAAATGAGAATGAATTAAAATGAATAGAGCATCAGGGATGTATGGGGCACCATCAAGTGTATCAATGAGCTGGATATGGTGGCTCATGCTGGTAATATCAGTACTTTGGGAGGCCAAGGCAGGAGGATCACTTGAGCCCAGGATTTGGAGACCAGCCTGGGCAATATAGCAAGACCACATCTCTACAGATTTTTTAAAAAATTAGTTGGCTTAGTGGTATGTGCCTTTTGCCTTAGCTACTCAGAAAGCTGTGATGGGAGGGTTACTTGAGCCCATAAGTTCTAGGTTGCAGTGAGGTGTAATTATCTCACTGCACTCAAGCTTAGGTGACACAGTGAAACCCACCCCCAGCTCCCCAAAAAGTCTGCTAACATACACATAATGGGAATTCTATAAGGAAAAGAGAAAAAGAAAAGAAAGAAAAATACTTGAAGAGATAATGATCAAAAACTTTCCAAATTTAAGGCTTCATCCAAGAGTTTCAACAAACTTCAAGTAGATTAAATTCAAAGAGAACCACACCTAGAAAAAACATAGTCACATCAACAAAAATCGAAGACAAAGATAAGAACTTAAGGACAGCAGAAGGAAAAGTATCAAGGGCCTTCAATGAGATTAAGAGTTGAATTGTCATTAGGAACAATGGAGCCAAATTCTTGTGAATCAAGAATTCTATGTCTAGGTACCCTTCTTTTCTAAGATGTGATAGCCAGAAGCTCTGCCAATAAAGCTATGGAAATTTAAAACAATTGTCATATAACATGAATATATACAATTTTTATTGGTCAATTAAAAAATAAATCTAAAAAACTAAGACATTTTCAAGTTAACAAAAACAGAAAATCTATCTCTAAAAGATCTGCTCTACAGAAAGCACTAAACGGAGACTTCAGGCCAAAATTACATTAGATAGTAACATAAATCCATACAAAAAAATACATAACATCAATAAAGGTAACTACATAAAAAATATAAAAGACAATATAAATTCATGCTTATAACTATCTTGTTTTAAAAAATTATTGCATTAAGAAAAAATTATAAAGCTGTTATTCATTAGGCTTATAGAATTATAAAGATATAATTTGATGACAACAATAGCGCAAATAATTTTGATAAGCATACTGTGGTTCTTGTCCTCAGGAAATATACTGAAACTGCTAGGATAAAAAAACATGATTTCTCCAACTTACTCCCAATGATTCAGAGATAACATAACCACTAGTGAATCTCCTATTATTTGAGGGTCCTTTGTACTATTTTTACAATCTTTGCATTAAGACTAAAATTTTCTTTTTAAAATATAATCATAAAAACTCAAAAAAAAATAAAGTTTTAAATGACAAAAAAACAAAGCCATAACACAAAAGTCAACAGTTAGCTTTCTCCTATGGAACAAGGATGCAACCTTTTATGTTGTTCTATGTCTTCATTTTGCAAAGAGAGAAACTGAATCCTAGAGTATGTAAGAAGACTGGAATGTGTAAAGGACTGTCCAAAATGACACAAGCAGTCAGTGACAGAGCCAGCTCTGACAAATAGGCCTCCTAATTCTTTCTGAGTTCTTTTCGCTCTCCATTTGCTTTGTTCCATAGCCAAGCCTTTTATAATTCTCTTTCGGTATTCTTTATTCTGCATCACTTCAAATATTTAATTCTGGAACAAACACTAGCATATTAAAAACATACAAAGAGTTTATCTGCTAACAACATACAAATTCATTCATTGTGGTGCATACCTAGAACTCACTAACTTTTATTGAAATTAGTATTTGACTTCTGCATAAGATACTAGCTGGTGTCAAATTTCTGAAGCCATTGTTATTAAGATAATATCCTCTCCCAGGAATTCAGAGCCTGTGGAACTGGGGCCAAGTTAAGGAAATAGAAAACTGAAAGCTGCTGGTATGCATGCTACATGTTTACGATTACTGTTGTATGACACCAAATATTGTGGTTTTTCTTTCTTCCTCAATTATTTGGTGTGTGGATGAGAAATCATTTGTTGAAAGCACTTGGAACATTTTACCTACCTTGGAACCAATGCTGAGGCTCCAAAAGGGAGACTTGGCTAGTGAGGACATTCTGTGTATTCTTAGCTAAGCATTGAAATATGAAGAAGCAAAATAGAAGGTGAAGTTTAGAAATGGTGGGGCTTTTCAACATAAAATCCTATGTTTGCGTATCTTTAAAATGAAAGATTTCTATCATATTTTGCAAAAGAAAGTGAATGTTTCTGTATCATTTCTACTCTGTCTGATTTGAATATTTGCATCTCTCGAAAATGGAATCTCATGATTTCTGTATGGTATTAAACCAGATATAACTGTTAAAGATATTTCAGGGCCTGGTCATAATAAGCACAGTCTCCAAACTTACAGCAGTGTACTGATCAGCATTCTTTGGAAGGAGTTTGTTTACAAGTGGTAAATCTACCTTGCCCTTTACGGTAGCTGAAAATTACTCTTTTCCATGTATATTTAAAGTCAATAAATATGAGTCCCTACTCACCCCAAGGTACTGCACTAAGTCTTCTCTGCTATCCCAATCTTCTCTATTTCCTCTCTGTTTATTTTCTTCAGTGTACTAATTACAATCTGTAGTTCTTTAATTTGTTTCTTATTTGGTTATTGTCCATATTCACCACTGTAAGGTAAGGTCTATGAAATCAGGCCTTCATGTGTCATCACTGCTGTGTGTACCAGGCGTGTCCTAAGAGCTTAATAAGCCTTTGTTCAAGGAGCAACTTCACCAAGCATCTGTGATAAACTAGGCACAGCCTATCTGTGAAGCTGTGCAGTGCAATGGTTAGAAAAACAAGCTTGATGCTCCAGTTGCCTGGGGCCAGATTCTGACTGCACCACTTACTGTGAAAACTTGGGTGAGCTTTGCTATACACTTGTGTGTGCCTTAATTTATCCATCTTTGTAAAATGGTAATAATCAATCTACCTCTCTCATGGAGTGATGTGAGACCTCACCTGTAACAAAGTAAGTGGTCAGTAAGTGAGCTCTCAAAGGCATTACTAGCTCAAGTTCACAGATGAAGGAATTAAAACTATGAGACTAGGTAACTTGTTCAAGAGCATACCCCTATCAGAGACAGAACTAGCATTTGAGCTCATGGTGGTCTGATTGTAAAGCCTAGGCTGCTTGTGTTAACCTCTGCACTGCACTGACTGCTTATTACATATCAGTAGACAATGACCTCCAGCAGCTCATAGTTTAGGGGTGCATCACGCACACATATAAATGACCCTGCTAAAGGACAAATTGACTTCCCTGCTGCAGAGGATAAGTTCTCAAGGTATCTTGTGTGTAATGTAGTTAGAGAATAACCCTACTGCAGGTGCTCTGGGAGCTTCCCAAGAAGAAGTTTGAACTGAGGCAAGGAACAATCCTCTCAGATGCCTTTTTAAAATCAAGGCACTCTGCTTCCAAAGCTGTTCCCAATCTATCAGTCTGGTAACTGTATCAAAAAAGGAAACGAGACTGTCTGGATAATGACTTCCACATGTTCTCTTTGTACATGGTTGTAGGTTCCAAACCACATGTAGAGGCAAAGAAGCAGAATGAGTTACTACCTTCCTCATTTTCTCTTTTTTGTCCTTGCATCTAGACTCTGTGTCCATCCTGTTTGTAATGGCCATGGATGAGTAGATAATAATGACTGCCCATATTTATTACGATCTTAACATATGCCAGAATAGTTCTAAAACCCTTATGTGTAGCAATTCATTTACTCCTCAGAACTGCTAAACTGAAAGGTTCTAGTCATATCCCCACTACAAAGATGAGAACGCTGAGACACAGGGAGATTAAGTCTTGCTAACATCACCCAGCTAAATAATAAGGAACCAGGATGCTAACTCAGGGAGCTGGCTACCAGAACCTGCATGTTTCACCCCCAAGCTTTCTCCACTGCCTCTATGAGCTCTAGAAACATGCAGAAAATTAACAAATAATTCTGGGGCAAGAGATGGGGCAACTTTGGGGCAAGTTATGTCCCTGTAATAGTCTTCTATGATCAAGACAACACATCTTTTCTTTTTGACCCTCCTTCCCTGACCCCAGTGTCCTAAGCAACACTGAGTTTAACATTCATTGAAAGTTCCTGAAAAAGAGATTGACTTCATGTATTACACAATCTATTGTCTTAAATATAACCAGAATGCATTCCTAGTTTCTCCCTCATGTCACACAGGATACCCATAAGGGCCAAACCAGCTGTCTTTCTGCCTCCAATCTTACCCCCTCTAATTCACCCTCTACTCTTCATTTGAGTTCTGGTAGGAGAGAAGTCACACTCAAAAGGTAAATTAAAAGGAGTTGAGTAAACAGGTACTAGGAAACAGTAGTTTTCCCAGAAAAGACTCAAGTAGGTGATTGCTCCTAGAAAAGCCACACACAATTTGTCCAAGTCGTTTCACAGTGACCCTAGTAGGCCAGATGCAACGTTCTGTGGTTAATCCAGAGAATGAGGCTGCGATGAAACACACTACAACCTCCACTACCAAATGTTACATTTTGATGTCCTCTGACCCAGGAAACCCCCGTGAAATAAGTAGTTCACTATTGCACTATGTCAGAGCACACAGTGGAAAGACCAAAGCTTTCCAGACAGACCTATATAAGCAAAAGTCCCTTGAGCCTCAGTTTGCTCATCTGTCAGATGGAGATAATGTATATGTTGCAGGACAATGGTGAGGAGTGAAAGAGTGCATGCTCGTAAAGTGCCTAGCACAGTAAATAAGGAAATAGAAAACCTGAAAGGGGAGGAGAAAAAGAGTATAGTTACCAGGGCCTGGCAAGATCTGTGGTTGTGTGAGAGAGACGGCCATTGTAGTAAAACCGTGATCATATCAGGGAGAAACAGCCACAATCAAGACCAGCAGCTGCCAAGAGGAGCAGGGTGGAATGAGGGTTAAATACCCAACCTCTCTCACCTACCCTCTTCTAATGTCCGCCAGATACCAGAGGGCCAGGTGCCCACATGACAGAGTCAGCAGAGACCTAGAATGGATCTGGCAAGGCAAAAGGAGACTAACCAGCACAAATTATTCCTTCTCAGTTTTTGTTCTGTTTGGCTTTTTGCAATCAATGCTATAATGAATGTCATGTATATATCTTTGCATATTGGGCTTTTAATTCTGTAGGATAGATTGCTAGTTGTGAGACTGTCAACTCAAAGTGTTTTAGAAGTTCTAAATGTTTGCTGATGCTACCAAATAACTTACCCAAAAGCCTTTGGCAATTTTACCAACACTGTATATATGCTTTCATGAGCAGTAGATGTTTCCTAATGCCTTAAAACATTTTGATCAGGCACAAATTATTACTTACTGTCTTATGTTCCATTACCTCGATGACTAGTGAGATTGAGCATGATTTCTTAAGTATATAAAGAGATATCTTCTGTGAATTCTCTGTTCCTATTAGGGATGCTTAGGACCTGTATTGGCATTCTTCATTTTACGTGCCTTTCTTCTTTGTTTAGGTATCTTTTGTTGTATGCAAGTGTGCAGGTACTTTCATTTTGTTTTGTATGGACTCAAATTTCCAAAACAAAAATCTGACCATCAGCTTAAAACCCTTGGGTGTCTGCCCCTTGCCTTCAGAATGTGATCCTAACCCATTTGCTGAATTAAGGGGGCTCTTTCAAGATGTAGTTACTGGCAAACTCCTCAGCATCATCTCTGGTCATCCTCTCCTCCTCCCTACCTGTATTTCAGATACAGGTACAGGTGTAAACCTGTCATGCTATTGCTTCATCTTCAGTCCATTTGTACTTACTGTTTTCCTGAGACAACTGTCCTCACCTACTCTTTGCCAGCTAATTACTATCCTTTCTGTAAAATTAATTTAAACATTGCCTTATCTGCAATGTTGTAATTGTCCCAGCCTCCTCTATCTTTCCAGACTGAGCTGCAGATGGTGTCAGTCATGGTAGACTGGATTAAAGGCAAACCACAAAAAAATATGCTTGAGGCAGGAAATACTGCAATGAATAAGCTTCAATATCTGTGTCCTAGTGGTACACATCCTACTGACTGAGATACATCACCCACATTAGACAGAACAAGCTTCAGTAATATATTAACAATCCTCACTTTAGTTTTTCCTACCAATAATTTTCCCACAAAAGATTCAACGAAGTGATTGCTCCTAGAAAAGCCACGTACGATTTGTCCAAGTCATTTCACAGCGACCCTAGCAGGCCAGATGCAACATTCTGCAGTTACCCCACAGCATGAGGCTGTGATGAAACATACTACAACCTCCACTACCAAATGTTACATTTTCATGTCCTCTGGCCCAGGAGATCCCCTGTGAAATAATATATGAAGCTTCACTGCATAACAGGCGACTGCTCTAGTGCATCACTATCAGCAAGCCCATTTCCTCTTGACTTGATATGCAAATATGCATTGGACATTTTAGCCCTATTTTTTTATCTCTATGGAGACAAACTCCAATAGTCCAATCAAAGCACTCCTGACCACCTCCTTTTAAATAAATCCAATGCAAGAAAGTTCAGACTTACAGGGCAGTGTGCTATTCTTTCTAAAATAATACAAATAAAACTCAATCTGCCCCAAAAATCCTCCCCAAAGTAGTTCACTATTGCACTGTGTCAGAGCACACAGTGGAAAGACCAAAGCTTTCCAGAAAGACCTATACAGGCAAAGGGCTTCACCCCTTTGAGCCTCAGTACACTCATCTGTCAAATGGGGATAATGTATATATTGCAGGACAATGAAGAGGCATGAAAGAGTGCATGCTTGTAAAGTGCCTAGCACAGTAAATAAGAAAATAGAAATAAATAGTGGAAAATATTTCCTTTGTTTTTCAAATCTAGTATTCATTTCTCACACAATTTTGGATATGGAAGAAAAGCATCAAATCAATTGGTTCTATTTCTGACACTAACTAGTTTTATTTATTTATCTAAGCTCTGCATATTTCTAAGAATTTTAGATGGCTCAATAACCAGCAAAGAAGTCATCCTAGTAATTAAGGACACATGTAATTGAATGCAGCCATATTCATTAAACTGTTTCCTTAAGAAGGCATTGCATTTCTTTGGGGAAAAAAA
Organism: Mandrillus leucophaeus; assembly: GCF_000951045.1. NCBI lineage: Eukaryota > Metazoa > Chordata > Mammalia > Primates > Cercopithecidae > Mandrillus > Mandrillus leucophaeus. The sequence continues at coordinate 116,737 of NW_012101744.1, read as the reverse complement.
ATGACAAAGAGCCCTGAGTGAGTGTATTATTCAGGGTTCTCTAGAGGGACAGAACTAATAGGATAGATGTATGTATGAAGGGGATTGTATTAGGAGAACTGACTTACACGATCACAAGGTGAAGTCCCACAACAGACCGTCTGCAAGCTGAGGAGACAGGAAGCCAGTCTGAGTCCCAAAATCTCAAAAGTAGGGAAGCCGATAGTGCAGCCTTCAGTCTGTAGCTGAAGGCCTGAGAGCCCCTGGCAAATCACTAGTGTAAGTCCAAGAGTCCAAAAGCTGAAAAACTTGGAGTCTGATGTTCGAGGGCAGGAAGCATCCAGCGTAAAGACAGATGGAGGCCAGAAGGTGTAACCAGTCTAGTCTTTCCACATTCCTCTGCCTGCTTTTGTCCTAGCTGTGCTGGCAGCTGATTAGATGGTACTCAGCCAGATTGAGGGTGGGTCTGCTTCTCCTAGTCCACTGACTCAAATGTCAATCTCCTTTGACAACACCCTCACAGACACATCCAGGAACAATACTTTGCATCCTTCAATCCAATCAAGTTGACACTCTATATTAACCATCACAGTGAGTAATGAGTAATGTTCTAGGTGTCTTCTAAGAAGATAGGCACTCCTGCCCTCTTTTTAATGAACATCCTGATGAGTCTAGGTCTATAATTCAGGAGGGTAGTAAAAAGCAGAGAAAGATCTGAAGTTGTTTTAAATAATACAAAGGCAAGATAATTAAGTTTTCCTCTTATTTTTTTATTTTAATAACTTTGGGATATACGAGGTTTGTGGTTACAAGTATGGATAGTCTATGATTTTAGTGTACCCATCACCTGAGTAGTGCATATTATACCCAATAGGTAGTTATTCGGCCCTCACCAACCTTGTACCCTTCCCCCTTCTGACGGAGTCTCCAATATCCATGACACCACTGGGTATGCCTTTGTGTACCCATAGCTTAACTCTCACTTATAAGTGAGAACATAAGGTATCTAGTTTTATTTTTTATTATACTTTAAGTTCTAGGGTACTTGTGCACAACATACAGGTTTGTTACATATGTATACATGTGCCATGTCGGTGTGCTGCACCCATTAACTCGTCATTTACATTAGGTATCTAGATTTTTATTCCTTAGTTACTATACTTAAAATAATGGCCTCTAGTCTCATCCAAGTTGTTGCCAAAGACATTATTTCACTTCTTTTTTTTTTGGCTGAATAGTATTTCATGGTGTATATATGTATTATATATATATTACATGAATATATATTTATAAATATATACCAAACATATAATGTATGTTAAATATGTATTATATATTAAATATATTATATATCAAATATACATCATATATTAAATATGTATTATATATCAAATATGTATTATATATTTATTTATATGTATTTAATATATATTATATATATATACACACACACACCTCATTTTCCTTATCTACTCGTTAGTTGATGGGCATTTAGATTGATTTCATATCTTTGCAACTGTAAATTTTGCTGCAATTAACATAAGCATAAACATAAGCATGCAGGTGTCTTTTTGCTATAGTGACTTTTATCTTTTGGGTAGATACCCAGTAGTAGAACTGCTGGATCAGCTCATAGGTCTACTTTTAGTTCCTCAAGAAATCTCCACACTGTTTTCCATAGAGGTTGTACTGATTTATATTCCCACCAGCAGTGTACAAGCATTCCCTTTTCACCACATCCTTGCCAAAATATATACATCTATTGTTTTTTGACTTTTTAATAATGGCCATCCTGGCTGGAGTAAGGTAGTATCTCATTGTGGTTTTATTTTGCATTTATCTTTTTTTTTCTTGTTTTTAAGATAGAGTATGGCTCTGCCCCAGTCTGGAGTGCAGTGGCACGATCTCGGCTCACAACTACAGGCGCATGCCACCATGCTGGCTAATATTTGTATTTTTAGTAGAGATGGGGTTTCGCCCTATTGATCGGGCTGTTTTCAAACTCCTGACCTCATATGATTCACCTGCCTCGGCCTCCCAAATTGCTGGGATTACAGGTTTGAGCCATCACGCCCGGCTGGGTGCATTTATCTTTTGATTAGTGATGTTGAGCATTTTTTTCCGTAAGTTTTTTGGCTACTTGTATATCTTCTTTTGAGAAATACCTATTCAGTTCTTTGCCCAGTTTTTAATGGGATTAATAAAGTTAAATTTTAGTTAATAACTGTGGTTGGAAGAATCAGGCCAGGACAGAGTCTGAAAAGTTTATTCCTGCTCACAAAATAGAAGAGGATAAACAATCCTAGCAGTGACCTGAAGGAAAAAGACTTCGGGAAGAACATAACTACTTAATAAGAATTTAAAGTTGCTTGCAACATTTGTAGAGGGGAGCTGGGAGCAGAGGCCAGAGCTGGATCTTAAAGAACTATTCTCCACCTGTTCTTCTGATTGCCTATAGTCCTGAGACACCAAAATTCTTTTGAAGTTTTTTTTCTCTTTACTCTTTCGGGCAAATACAACCAGCTTTAATAGATAACAATTAATAAATTTCTCATGAGACCGAGTGAGATGAAGCCTGCTGAGCTTAGGGATTGAGTCCTATGTGTACTTGAGGCATTAAAGTCTAGATTCAGTTGGCCCATGTTCTCTCTCTGTTTATGCTGTGGTGTTCTTTACTGCAAGAAACTTTCACACTATCCAATATCAGTCTTGTAAGAGGCTAAATTCTCACCATTTGCAGGGCACTGATCCTTTCCGCTACGAAGGAAAAGGTGGAATAAGGAGAGATGGAACTTCTTCAGGGCGACAGGAGTGACCATTTGCCTAATAGAGCTTTATGTCCATAATTGTTCATCAAGAGTATAACAGAAAAGGTGGCTGTGAACCATAGAAAAAAAAGAGAAGCAAGAATCGAGAAGACAATGTTCCAATGAGTTCATTCTTGACTGGAATAAGCCTACTTATCTGCACACCACCGCACTCATCTTCCGCTTCCATTTTAAGTGAAAGAGCTGAATGTGATTGGTAGAATCACAGGATGGCAAAGTTAAAGAGGCCTTGAGCATAGTGGCTGAAATAAAAGCATGTGGGTGTCTGACTCCTAAAATGTATGTCAAAAATCTTCAATTAGGCACAAACTAGCTAGAAGAGTTTAGATATATTTTTTAAAGTGTTCTGATCCTCATTTTGTTTATAAAATAGAGATGGCAGTACATGCCCTAAAAAGGAGTTGTAAAGGTTAGAAATAATATGGGTTTAAAAATCCAGCATAGAGTAGGCATTTAATAAATGACAGTTATTGTTATACCAAGCTTCTTTATATACGCTTTCCTAGGACTCACCCTCTGAATGTGAACACTGAATCACTAAGAATATATGCTCAACACACACACTAGGATCCTTTTTAGGTTTTTTTTTTTTTTTTTCCTTTCTGTTTTGAACAATATGAAGCCCTAGTGCGTGTTCTGTGTCACTCAGACTAAGAAGGTTACATCTTGCACCACCAAATTGTTCCTCAGTTTTCATCTCCAGTATGGATTTTGTTGAACTTTGATAGCCTGGATATCTCTTTAATCTCCCATAGAAACTAAAACAAAAGATAAGTACTGAGATGAATTTCTACAATGTTAGTGAATTTCTTGATTTATAGATATTGTAAATAGGAAAGTTAGAAATCAAATATTAATGTAGTAATCTTTATTTTTTTTACTAGAGTGATAAAAGATCTAGATATTCTAAAAACATTCCAAATGAAGCTTTTCTAATTAGCATTAGTATTAATGACTTATCTTCTAATACTATACTTCACAAGCATCTTCAAAATATATCTTAGGAAAAATACAAATAGGTTAAGGAAACTCATTTGGACTTGCTTAAGACACCACAGAACTGCATTATCTATGAGTAATTTTTTCTATAAATTTAAAAAATTGTTTTTCTATAAATTTTCTATAAATTTTAAAAAGTGAAATTTATCATTTTTCTCTTAAATCAAAAAACTAAATAGTTTAGCATCAAACACAATGCTGAATTTATATGGTATCTTTTCACTTATGGGTGGTTGCAACCTGGCCAAGTTATTTAACTTCTGAATCTCACTTTTCTCATACATAAAATTGAAATAATGTTGTCTGTACAACTTTAAGTATAAAGCAGTCAACCTAGCACTGCATTTCAAGACAGGCTTCTGGAAGCATTGCTCTTTCCACTTCTTCTTTCTTAGCTGCTCTCAATAGCTCTGCTTCCCATAGACTTTAGGCTCAACTCCTGATTTGTCCTTCAAGATGCTCTGCATTCTGACCTTGGCCTACCTATTTGCAAAATTTCTTGTTTTATATGCTCTGCACCTACCCAAATTGAACCACTTACTATTTGTTTCACATACCCGCAGAAGTTCCTAATGCATGTCTGCTTGTGCTATTTTCTCTGATAATCATGCCCTGTCTCCAGCATATCAAAATTTTGCCTACCCTTCAAAATTTCACTTTAAATGTTTCAAATTTCTTGGCATTTTCAAATTTCCCCTGACATCCTTAGGCTTTAAATTCCTAACTCTCTCCTCTAAATCTTCAAAGAATTGTAGTCAACATTCATTTAGTATATGCTGTATGTCCAGCTATGTGTAGATACTGTAAGACAGGGAAGACACAGAGGTCTTCTTTAATAGCAAATAAGAGGTGATTTCATATAATGGAACTTAATGCAAGATTCATAGAATAATAACATTGCATTATCCCTTTTCCTATTTTATTACAAATAACTACCATTGAATGCATGGTGTGAGATAGACTCATGATAACAGTTAACCCCTACATGACCAACCTTATTCCTGTCTTAAGAGCGACACCAGCAAAAACATAAAAAATATGTGTGTATATATATCTCTATACATATAGATATATATATAAATTTGAGAGAGGTTAAGAAACTTTTAAATCTCTAGGTCTTATAACTGAGATCTATCTAACTTCAAAACTCGTAACGACACAACTCTTATCTGAGATTTCATATCATGTAAGAAGAAAGCATTTCTTCTGAACTAAGGGAAGGCTATATTTGATTAGAACGAAGGGACTGTGAAATTGTGAGCTCCAGGAGCTCAAGGCCCACTTGTAATTAATCGGTAGATATCACCATGGCATTTTGTACACATTTTACAAAGTGAGTGAGCAGAAGTGAACTTTGGATGTGGCCACTGCTTCTATTAGGATAGGTTATGTTGTTATAACAAACAGTCCTTGAATCTTAGCCACTGATGGCAGCAGGGGTTTAATTTTGCTCACGCTACATGCATGCCCATTGTTGGTTTCTGGCGTGGCCATACCAGCTGCATGTTGTTCGTTTAGGTGACAGAGAAAAAGAACTCTGAAAGGCTCTGTACTGAAAAATTGGTCCCTCAAATATTCTCTCATTCTTTCATTTTTTTTGTTGTTGTTCAGTAAGAATCTTTTTATCACCCAATATGTACCAACTAATATAATAATCACTGGCATAATAGCAAACACTAAAACAAATGAGTTACCTACACTCCAGCAGATAAGATTGATGTTAGACAAATAATTACACAAAAATGTCTTCATTGCAATTGTGATAAAGGTTATAAAGAAAATTGGAGGTTGTTGTGAAAGTATATAAAAAGGATACCTCCTAGGCTGAAGGTTTAGAAAAGATATCTCTAAAGACATGATGTTTAATCTGAGATCTGAAAGAAATTGAAATAAACCAGGCAAAGACTAAGGTGATGGGGGCAGCAGTAATGAAGGTGGAAAAGAATTCTGAAATCTTGCCTAATATACTTCCCCCAGCATTAGGCTACCTGCCACTCGTAATTATACCTGAAGTCAACCAACTATTTGTATGGATTGGTCTTTGTCACACCCTTTTATAATTGCAATTGTTAGTGTAGCTGTCTGTCTCCTACTATAAAATACATTTTCTGGTTACTGCTTTGTCTTTATCTCTGTACTTTCAATAGGGTCTCACAAGTCTTTACTGAAGTAATAGAATATTACAGCTTGTCAGGCTTATAGCAAAACCAGGCATTGAATGAAATTTCAATTTTTAAAAATATATAATACATAATACTATTTTTAATATAAATTGACAACAAAAATGCCATCAGAATTTTATTTACTATGGAGATGGCACCAACAGATAGTTCCAGATGCATTTTCCTATGAAGCAAAGTTAAGATGGAAAGAAGGTAATTAAGTTTTGAAAATTGATTTGAGGGAAAATATAAACTAAGAAACATTTTATTATTTTTTTAAAGATTTATCTTCAGAAATCCATAACCTCACCAATGGCAGGCTAAACACGTGCAAACAGTTGACATTGTTGGAAAGCTAGAGAATTGTGCTATAGAGAAATTAATGTTCCACTCATTCGTTTTCAAAAACTGTTTGGTAGGAATTATTCCATTTATAGCAAGAGGAAAAGAGAACTTATACATTTCTGGCAAGGAAAAGGCTTTCCCACTTACAGATAAATATTGATGTTGGCTTCAACACAGCAAAAATTACACACTAACTCAAATATGGAAGACTTTGAGGAGCCTTACAATACTGCATATCGTGTCTTTTCATTGAGGATAGAGTTTAATCAACATTTTTGCATCCAAAGTCAACCAAACCAGCACTCCGGCCATGGATTCAGAGAGGTATATCGACTTTTTAAAAATATGGTTCCTTTTTAAAGACCAAATTAAATTCTGGAAGATACACAATCTTAAATTGTAATTCCATAAGATTTGACAAATGCATCCATCCATGTAATTCACACTGCTATCTATAGAATGTAACTGTCAACCTAGAATTTAGCCACTTCTTAGTTAAAATATCCCCAGGAGGCACCACTCTGAGCAATTTTTTTCAACATAGATTAGTTTTGTCTATTCAAGAAATTCATAGAAATGAAATCATACAGTGCATCCTCTTTGGTGTCTGGCTTTTTGTTCTCAGCATTAAGCTTATGCTATCTGGCCATGTTGCTGAGTGTATAAATTGTTCATCTTTATTACTTAATATGACTTCATTATATGATTACACCATGAAGAGCTTATTCATTCTAGTTTTAGGCTATTATAAATAGGGTTTCTATGAGTATACTTTAGAAAACATTTTGTAAACATATATGTTCATTTCTTTTGGCTAAACACCTAGGAGAGGAATTACCAAGTCAGACAACAGAGATATATATAACTTCCAAATAAAATACCAAAACGTTTGTCCAAAGCAGTTCTTTCATTTGTTACTTCCACTAGAAATGTGTGAAAATCTGGCTATCATCCAACTTTACCAATATTTGATGCCACCATTCTTGTAGTGGCACCTAATTTTGGTTTGCGTGTGCATTTTCCCAATGTGAGAATTTTTTATATGTTTATCATCTATTCATATATCATCCTTTGTTGGTATTGATGTAATTTTATTTATCTGATTATTTATATTTTTATTGAGATATCTGAATTTTGTATATTCACAATAAAATATCTTTTCAGACATATGTGTTATAAATATTTTCTCCCATAATGTGGCTTGTTATTCTTAACTTTGTTATCAATGTCTTAATGAGAAAAAGTTTTAAATTTGATTGATCCTGTCTGAGCAATCTTTACCTATTTCAAGTTTTCTTTTAGAAAATCATTAACTTTAGCTTTTACATTTGGATTTCTGCTCTATCTTGAATTAATTTTTGTATATGATTTGACATGAGGTCAAGATTTTTTTTCAATATAGATATACTGCTTTTCAGCACCATATGTTGAGAAGACATTCCTTTCTCCATTGAATTACTTTGACACATTTGATAAAAAATAAATTGAACATATCAGTGTGCCACATTCCTGGATTCTGTATTGTTTCCTGTTAATATGTTAATCTAGGTCTGCTTTCATACAAACATTGATTACTGTAGTTCCGTAGTAAAATTTGAAGTCAAATTTAACTTTGTACTTCTTCTTAATAATTGTTTTAACTATTCCCAGTTTTTTACATTTCCGTGTAAATTTTGGAATCTGTGGGTGAATTTCTTAGAAAAAGTGTCTGCTGAGTTTTTTAATGGGAATTCCTTGAATTTGTAAAACAATTTGAGAATTGACATCTTAGAATATGGAGATTTCCAGTCCATTATTATGGTATATTTTTCTGTTTATTCAGATATTTTTAAACTTATCACAGAAATGTGGTTTTCAATGTGTATATCTTGCACAAATTTTATTAAATTTACTCCTAAATATTGTATGGTTTTTGATGTGATAGTAGAACTTAAAATTATTTTTCAATTGTTTGCTGCTGACATATAGAAAGATAATAATTTTCACATATCTATTTGTATCCTATGATCTTATTAAGTTCATTTTTTTCTAGTAATTGCTTTTTATATTTCTTGGAGCTTTCTATACAGAACAATGCCAATAGTTTTAATTATTTCTAAACCCCATGCCTTTTCTCCTTGCCTTATTCCATAGACCAGAACCTCTAGTAAAATGTTGACTCAAAATGGTAAGAGTGGATATTCTTATCTTGTTCTTGAGTTTTAAAATGAAGCATTTAATTTTTAATAATTAAGTATAATGTGAACTCTAAATCTTTTTCTAGATACTTAATCAGATGGAGAAAAGTTTCCTTCCATTCATAGCTTATTAAAAGTTTTATCATGAATGAGTATTGAGCCTCTTCTAGTGATTTTTCTGAATTTATTAAGATATTATTGTGTTTTTTCCTTTTATTGTGTTAACATAATAAATTGTGTTGCTTGACTTTTAAAATATAAAAGAATGATTTTTCCTTCTTGGGACAAAGGTAGCTTTATCCTTTCAATTTATTGTTGGATTCAATTTGTTAATTTTTTAGTTTTTTTTTTTTTTTTTTTTTTTT
>NW_012101744.1:79242-107747 GCF_000951045.1 Mandrillus leucophaeus | reverse complement strand
TCGTTGTACAGATTATTTCATCACTTAGGTATTAAATCTAATACTCATTAGTCATTTTTTCTTATCTCCCACCCTCGACCCTCCAAAAGACCCCAGTGTGTGTTGTCCCTCTCTTTGTGACCATGTGCTCTCATCATTTAGCTCCAACTTTTAAGTGAGAGCATGTGGTATGTAGTTTTCTGTTTCTGTGTTAGTTTGCTAAGGATAATGGCCTACAGCTCCATCCATATCCCTCCAATAGACATGATCTCTTTCTTTTTTCATAGCTGCATAGTATTCCATGGTGTATGTGTACCACATTTTCTCTTTGCTTAGAATTTTTTTTTTCAGGTTTTTCTCTCAGGGTAATGACCTCGTAAAAGGGGTGAGAAAGTGTTCTCTTCTTTCCTATATTCTGAAAGTTTATAATTTCTGTCATTTCTTCCTTAAATGTTTGATAAACATTTCTTCCTTAAATGTTCCTTAAATCATTGATACAAATGATTGTAAATCTAGCTGAAGCTAGATTTTCTTTGTGGAAGTATTTTTCACAGTGATGTTTTTAATTTGTTAAAAAAAAAATAGCAGTTCTCAAACTTTGGCATACATCAGAATGACCTATAGCACCTTTAAAACACAAACTGTTGAATATCACTTTCAGAGTTTCAGGTTCAGTAGTTCTGAGGTGAAGCTGCAGAGTTTTCATTTTAATATGGTACTGCATGATGTTAATAGTTCTGGTTCAGGGATTCAACTTTGAGAACCACGGTTTTTAAGATATAGAGCTGTTTAAAAAAATTTTTTTTCTTTTTTTGGTCACTTTTTGTTAAGTTGCACTTTTTTTTTCAAGATTGTTTTTCCCATTTCACCTGAATTTATTGGCATGTTGAATTTATTGGCATGTTGTTAAGATTATCTTACTATGCTTACAATATGTATAGGACATTTAGTAATAACATCTCTATTATATAAGGAATTTATGTTTTTATTTTTGATGAGTCTTCATTAGAGATGTATCAAAGTTTTACACTTTCCTGGGGACCTACTTTTCACTTTATTTTTATTCTCTATTGATTTTTTATTTTATTGATTTCTGCTCTGAACTTTGTTACCTTCCTTTTACTAATTTTGAGTTTATTTGTTCATCTTGTTAATGTGAACATTTAGATCATTGATTCTAAATCTTTTCTTTTCTAGTATAAATGTTTAAATTATTTTATTTTTTCTAAGCACTGCCTTAGAAACCTTCTAGCAATTCTAACATGCATACTTTTAATGTCATTCAGTATATAATAATTTCTAGTTTTCTGCATTATTTTTCCTTTGACCCATAAATTATGTTATGTAGAAGGGTCGTGTTTAACTTCCAGATGACAGATACATTGCTAGATATTTATTCCTGTCAAATTCAAATTTAATTTTGTTGAAGTCAATGAATAACTTCTGTAAGAAAGCAATTTTTTCTAGATCACTGACACTTTCTTTGATGACATGGCTTCCATCTTGGTGAACATTCCAAGTGAATTTGAAGAGAAGGTATATTATGCAGTTATTAGATGTAGTTTTCCATAAAAGTCTGTTAGTCCTGTGATGAATAACAACAAATCATCTATAACTTTATTCGTTTTTTTGTTTGTTTGTTTGGTCAGCTTATTTTTTAACAAACTGCTTCATTAAGAGAGTTAAAGTTTCTAAATCTGGTTGTGAATTTGTTTATTGCCTCCTTCAGCCTGGCACACACACATTTATGAACTCATGCTTGTCTACTAAATTTACTCTTTTATCATTAAGCAATGTCTTTATATGTCTCTGGTAATACTCTGTGTCTTGAAGTCTCTTTTAACTAACAATATGACCACTGCAGCTTTTTTGTAATTAGAGTTGATGAAGCATATGCTTTTCCCAGTGCTTTTTCTTTTAATTTATCTAGTCATTTGTATTTCAACTGTGTTTCCCTGAGGAAAGAATACATAATCCTTCCACAACCATGACCAGTTCCTGAGAGCCACTAACCTATTTTCTATCACTAGGATTTGCCCAGTTTTTCTTTTCCCAGAGTTACTTTATTTTATTTTTTATTTTATTTTAAGTCCTGGGGCACATGTGCAGGATGTGCAGGTTTGTTAATAGGTAAATATGTGCCATGGTGGCTTGCTGCACCTATCAACCGATCACTTAGGTATTAAGCCCCGCACGCATTAGCTATTTTTCCTGATGCTCTCTGTTCCCCACTGCCCTCCCCCGACAGGCCCCAGTGTGTGTTGCTCCCCTCGCTGTGTCCATGTGTTCTCATTGTTCAGCTTCCACTTACAAGTGAGAATATGAGGTGTTTGGTTTTCTGTTCCAGCGTTAGTTTGCTGAGAATAATGGCTTCCAGCTTCATTCATGCCCCTAAAAGGACAAGATCTCATTCCTTTTAATGGCTGCATAGGGTTCCATGGTGTATATGTACCATTTTCTTCATCAAGTCTATCACTGATGGGCTTAGGGTTGATTCCATGTCTTTGGTATTGTGAGTAGCGCTGCAGTGAACATACACGTGCACGTATCTCTGTAATAGAATGATTTATGTTGGGTTTATACCCAGTAATGGGATTGCTGGGTCAAATGGTATTTCTGGTTCCAAAGAAATAAAATAATATAGTATGCAGCATTTTGAGTGTGGCTTCTTTCATACAGTATAATGCATTTGGGATTCATCTATGTCATTGCAGGTATCCACAATTTGTTCCTTCTTATTACTAAGGAGTATTTTACTGCTTGGATGTGTATTTACCTCTCCAACTACTGAAGGATAGTTTAGCTTGTTTCCAGTTTTGGGTGACTACAAATAGAGACACCAAAAATATTCATATACAAGCTTTTCTGTGGACATATGTTTTTATTTCTCTTGGGTAAGTACCCAGAAATAGAATCACTGGGTAACATTTTAATTTTCTAAGAAACTGCGGAACTGTTTTTTAATGTGGCTGTGCCATTTTGCATTCCCATCAACATTGCATGAGAATCTAAACTTTTCTACATTTTCATCAACATGGTATTGTCTATTTTTCTTTTAATTCTAGTCATTCTAAGATATTTGTAATAGTAAATCAAAACACCTTTGACTCATATCTCCCTAATGCCTGAAAACATTGAACTTCTTTATATACATTTACTTGATATCTGTATATCTTCTTTGATGAAAGATCTGCACATATCATTTATCAATTTTTGAGATAGATTATTTTTTCTTATTACTGAGTTATGGGAGTTTTTATGTACTGCATACACCATCCTTTATTAGATATGTGCATTGTACATATTTTCTCCAATCTGCAGATAGTCTTTTCATTTTCTTAACAAGGTCTTTTGAAGAGAATAAGTTTTTACTATTGATGATGTCCAATATATCCATTTTTTATTATGAGTTATGCCTTTTGTATCCTATCTAAAATGTTTTTTCCCAAATCCAATGTTGCAAATAATATTCTCCTGCATTTTTGTCTTAATATTGTATAGTTTTAGGTTTTACACTTAAGTCTATGATCATTTTTAAGTTAATTTTTGTATGGCATAAGTTATGGGTCAAGATTCATTTTAAGCATGTAGTTGTCAAATTGTTGCAGTGCCAATGTTGGGAGACCTCTAATAGCATTGGATTAGAATCCTGGGCCTGAAACTGTTTCTTACCTCTCTCTCTGGGGTAAAGAATGTTTTTGCTCTAGGCTACACTTTCTCCTCCAAGCAGCAATGGGTCTTTTCTGATGTCCTAGGAGAGACAGAAGATGCTCCCACTTCCCCTGAGGCTTAATGATTTTGAGAAGAGGTTCTGAGCAGGAAGTCAGGCTTGTCCCTCTCCTGCTTCATGCCTGCACTGCCAAGGTAGGCCCTGTTCAGTCTCCCATCCTGCCCCTACTCTGTCTCCTGAGCACCATGTGGTGGTCCATGGAAATGACCCAGAAAGTGGCTGTGAATCCTTTTCTTAACGTGAGTCATCCAGGGTTTCTAAACTCTCACACTCACCCACACTTGGCTTTGTATATTTCAAAGTTGCTAAAAGGGTAGACTTGTTGTTTTGAAACATACAGGCAAAGACTTCATTTGTCCACACCAGGATTACTGAACAGAAAAACAAAGGTGGTGGGAAGTTGGTATACATAGCACCTCATTTACAGGATGGTCTTCAAGAGGCAGGGTTTATCCTATGGTCGTATGACAACCTTTATCAGAAATGCCATCTTCTCTTTCTCTCTTGTTAAATATCCCTTATAGTCAGCAGCCCATGGCACACACCAGCAGTCACGTGCTCCAGGGTCTAAAAAGTAGGCTTTAAACATTCTCACCACAAAAAATAATAAGTAAGTGAAGTGAAGGATATGCTAATTAGATTGATTTCATCATTCCATAATGTATACATATACCAAAACATGACATTGTACCCCATAAATATATACAATTATTATTTGCAAATCTTTTTTAGAAAATAAGCAAATCCTAAGCCCTGCTTTGTTAGTACTTTATCTGATTCCTTTTTAGCTGCTAGTATGGTGGCAAGGCCCTGCTTCTGTGCTGTGCCACAGATGAGAAGATCCCATCTCACGTCTCTTCTTAGAGGATCCTTTCAGCTACCTGTTGGCCGTGCAAACTCAGCTTTCTGATGGCTTCAAGGTAAGTTGTGATTTTGGGGGCTTAACTGGTATTTTTCTCATTATTAGGATGAAAGTTACACTTTTTTTCCAGTTTTCTATACCTTAGACAACAACAGAAGTCCCTCACCTTCACTTGTGGATGATGTTTTCTCTGCTTATAGAATTATGAGCTAATAGTAGATTTGTTTCTTCTTTTGGTACTTTAATGAGGCTCTTCTATTGTCACCCCACCATTATTGCTTCTGATAATGTCATCATTATTTGTTTATTTGATCCACTGTATGTAATATGTCAAGGTTTTTTTCTTTTTTTTTTTTTTTTCTGGCTGTTTCCACATTCCTTCCCTCCCTCTGTCTCTCTGTTTCTTCTCACCCCGACCCAATCTTTTCCCAGATGTTTGCCTATAACGTTCATAGTTGCAGTTTATTTGTATTCATTCAGCTTAGGATTTCCTGGGCTATTTCACTTGTAAGTATCTATTTTTTCATCAAATCCAAGTAATACTCTTTTTCTTCTTTTTTTTTTTTTTTTAAATTTTACTTTAAGTCCTAGGATACATGTGCTGAATGTGCGGGTTTGTTACATAGGCGTACATGTGCCATGGTGATTTGCTGCACCCATCAATCTGTCATTTAGGTTTTAAGCCCCACATTCATTAGGTATTTGTCCTAATGCTCTCCTTCGCCTTGTCCCCCTCCACTCCCCAATAAGCTCCAGTTTGTGATGATCCCCTCCCCATGTCCATGTGTTCTCATTATTCAACTCCCACTTATGAGTGAGAATATACGGCGTTTGGTTTTCTGTTGCTGTGATACTTTGCTGAGAATGATGGCTTCCATCTTCATCCATGTCCCTATAAAGGACATGAACTCATTGTTTTTCAGGGCTGCATAATACGACATGAACTCATTCTTTTTTGTGGCTGAATAATACTCTTTTTCTTAATTAAAATATTTGGCTGCTTTTTCTATTTCTCTCCTCTTCTAGGATTCCAATTCCTGGTATATTAGAATGCTTGATATTATTCCATAAGTATTGAAGTATTTTTTATTTTGATTTTTGTAGGAACATGGTAGGCATATATATTTATGAGGTATATGAGATGTTTTGATATTGACATGAAATGTGTAATAATCACAGCAATGAAAATGGGGCATCCCCTCAAGTATCATTTGTGTTACAAACAGCCCAATTATACTCTTTTAATTACTTTAAAATGTACAATTAAATCATTACTGACTATATCAAATTGTTGTGCTATCAAATACTAGGTCTTGTTCATTTTTTTCTAACTGACTTTTTTTTTCCATTAACCATCCCCAGGTCCCCTCAACTCCCAGCTTTATTTTTTTAATGTTTTCTCTCCATTCTTCAGATTGAATACATTCTTTTGATCTGTCTTCTAGACCCTTTCTTCTGCTTTCTCTAATATTCTGTTTAAATTGTTCAGTGATTTTAAAATTCTATTTATTTCACATCTTAGTTTTAGAATTTTTATTTTTTGGTTAATATTTGGGAATTTGTAATGAACATTTGTAATGGCCATATTTTCTTTTACATTCTAGAACATATTTATAATAGCTGTTTTAAAGTTGTTGCTATTTCCAACATCTGGATCGCTTCAGGGACTTTGCTTGTGTAGTTTCTTTTTCCTTGCTTATAAATCCTTATTCACAGGTGTAGTAATTTTTATTGTATGTTGAAAATTGTGAAGTATATATTATAGATACTGAATTCTGTATTTTCCCCTTAAGAGTATTGGAGATTTTCATTCCACCACATAATTTGACTTAACCCTCATATTCTGTCTCCCCAGGAGTAAGCAGCAGCTGAAATGTTTTAGGATGAGAGAAATGTGAGTATCTTACATATTTCTAGCTGTAGTTTTCTGCCAGATACCTCAGACTCTCTCTCATACTTGCATAGTCAACCAACCTTGGGCAGTGCTTATATGCAGACTTAGGGGTTCACTCTTTTATATTCTCTTCTTTATAGGATTTTCCCTCACTTTCAAGCCATTGTGGCAAATCCAAACTTTGCTGACTTCTCAAGCCAACAATGATCACGATGATCATGATTCCTGCTTGAGTTCCAGCTTCCTCCTTCTACATGATATGGGGAATGTCTTAAGGGAAAGCTAAAATTAAAAATCATATAAACCTCACCCAGTTCACTTTAATTTTCAAGGGCCAGGTATCTTTCTGTTTTAAAATCCCATTATTCTATTACCCTGACCAGTTTCAATGTGTATATTACTTTCCATTATTGGTCCACATGCAAATGAATTTAAGAGCATCAATAATAATTTGCATACAATTTTTCATTCAGTAAAAAAGTATTTGCAAGGTATGTTTACTATCATTTTGGGCATTTAAAATAGAATTGTCCTTTAATTCTAGAACCCTTAAATGTATACCACACTTGACCAATAATTTGATGTTTTCAATCAAAGCATGAGAAAAGCACTTTGAAAGTTAAAATAGTAATTAAACAATAAATCATTACTATATTAGATTTTATTGCTTGTTTGATGAATTATTAGGCAACGGTTTCATCTTAGTTTCTAAACTTAGATGTATATACATGAGTAAAACCACATAGACTTTTTTATATCTAGAGGTTTGGACATTGTTTCCTATAGAGTAGAATATGCGTTCAACATAATTTTTAAAAAATCATGATAATTTCATTAGAATGTATTATTTTCTATCATCAACCTCACTATATAAGCATTTAAAAGTCATTAGATTGTGTTTAGTACTGCAACTATCAGCTAAATATTTTGAGTAGTTACAGCTTTAGGTGCTGTTTGAAGAAGGTTCTGAATGGTAAGTTTACTTAATCTTTATATCAACTCTATGAGAGAAGGACTATATTTCTCTTTAATTTCCAGTTGAGGAAACTGAGGCATAGAGAAGCTTAATAAACTTTTTCAAAGTCGCACTGTTGGGAAGTGGCAGAGTGGGCTTTGAACCCCGATATTCTGTTATCAGGGCCTTCAATTAAGAATTGAGAGCATAGAATACATTGTTTTTGAATATGGAAAGATGGGAAAGTTTGAGATCAAAAAGAAGAAAACTAAGATGAGGGGAAGAATGGAAGGAAACCAACAACTATACAGCAGAGAGTGTAAAGAAAGAGGGAACTGTCAACAACATCAAATGCAATAGAGAGACTGATCAAATAGTAAGAAAAACATAACCATTGGGTTTGGCAATTCCAAGGTGACTTTCATTAGAAGGACTTGGCAGAGTCGGGGAGGCAGATGCCTACGACAGAGGAATGAGAAAGTGGGGCGACAATGTGCATGGTGCAGACTTCTGCGAAGTTGGTATGGAGATGATTTGAGGGTGAATGGAGGTGGAGAAGGGTATTTGGAGTTATGTCTTTTTGTCTGAGGACATGTTTGTTTTGTGTTTAGGAGGAGAGAAATGTGAGCATGTTTATGAGAAGATGAAACAAAGCCAGAAGACTGAAAAAGACTGGTACAGAAGGCAGATTATAAAACTATTTTTAAAGACCAATAGAGCTGCTTAAGACAAACGGAAAGCAAAAGGGAAGGATGTGCGTGTTGGAAAAGAAGGTGTGAAACCAACTTCACCTGCTCCTCTATATATTTCTCACAGGCCACCTTGCCCTGGCATTTCAGACAGACCCCAATTTCATTGTAAAACCTGAGAGGCACATTGGCATCTATTTCTCTGACACAGCAGTCTGCTGATAAATTAAGTGTGAATGAATCAGATACACATGGACTGAATTTTGCTTGAAATAAACATGAATTACAAAATTGGAAGAGGAAAATTGCTGAAGGAAAAATCACTTTGTGCCAACTGAAAATTGTTTGGAATGTCAATTTTCCAGCCTGGCTCGATATTCCCATTTATTCCTCAGCCCTCCTTCAACCTGTTCCCAATTTGTCTGAATAGATGATATCTGTCAGTCCTCCGGGGCCTTCAGAACAGGTCTGGGGAAACAATGGAGGCAGGGACTTCTGGGAAGCAATGATATAAGATTTGTGTAGGCATTTATTAGTCAGCATGGAGTCTGTGGGGATGCCTGTGAGAAATGGTTCTGGCGTGCCTGAAGAATGTTCTCCCTAGACAGACTCAGTTTGTGGCAACATGTCAGAGTGGAAAAATCCATGGTTTTAAAGTCAGGCTGACTTGGCTTGGGATCCTGGAAACACCATATATTAGTTATATGACCTTAATCAAGTGACTTTTACTTCATAAGCCTCTATTGCATTATCTGGAAAATGGGAATAAAAAGTGCTATTTATATCATACAAATATTAGGTTTCCGTGAGGTACTGCATTCACAAAGCATACAGAGAATTCATGATAACAGTTATGTATTCAGAAAGAAAAAGCCAGTTTCTATGCAGGGGGGGCCACCCTCAGAGACCTTCAGAGTCATCTAAAAAATAGAGCAGTGGTTTCTGTACTAAGTATCCTGAAGTAGAGACTCTTCGGTTGAGATTCAGAAATATATACATGTTCCAAACCTTCTCAGGTGATTCTGATGATTGGTTACAATTAAGAACCATTATAATAGAGTAGGATAGAATGGAGGTTAGGGTAGGAATTTTTAAAAGCCTACCCATCTCCAGTGTGTAGCTTCCGCGAAGCCTCTTCATACCCTTTAGGCTATTTCTGCTTTCCTTAATTCTCAGCCTTGTGGGTCCCATGTAATTTCACAGAAAAACAACCATTTAATTATAGTAAAATTAAAATGCTGACATCAAATGGTAATGTGGTTTTTCATGAAAGATTGTGTCCGAGGGAGAAAAAAAGGCCATAGTGGTTGAGAGAGCACTGGAGTAATCAGGATCCAATTCTACTTGTAGCTCCAGAAAGCAGAAAACCCACTCTACACCTCCACTTCATAATGTATTCTTCAAGGGGCTCTTCTGAGAAACAAGTGAGATAAGACACTTATCTTAAGTGAGATAAGAGCATCTTGGCATTTAGTAAATGACTTCTTTGGTAACATTAATGGTAATATTAATAGTAATATTAATAGCTCAACCAAAAACATCAGCTGAGAGTGGCCATATGACTAGGTTCTAGCCAATCAGACATAGTCAGAACTATTAGTAAGGCTTCAGGGAAAGGTCTTTAAAAGGGGGTCCACTCAGCCAGCATGTACCTTTTATGCCTTGCCCCTTCCTCTTTTTTTTTGGTTTAGATCACGCTATGATGCTGGAAGTGGATCTGCCATTTTGGTGGAAACACATGCTAAAGAAAGGCTCAGTGAAAATAGCAAAGAGAGCCTGAGTCTCCACTGGCATCTTGAAATAGCCACTGAAGCCCTGGATTACTTGCCTCTACTTTTCTTAATATATATGAGTAAGAAAATTCATGATTCATTTATGACACTTGTTTAAGGGTTTATCTTACTGGGAGTCAAAGCAAATATTGATACATGAGCTATAAAACACCCTAGAAGATCTTGAGTTCAAAACTCTGTAGAACAGATTTGCTGTAGAAGTTGGGAGCAGCCTTCTAGGACACGGGACTATGTGTTTCTGATAGCTAGATAAAGAAAAATGAAGAGCAACTGGTTTGACCCACATTGGGATCCACAGACACTGAGTGATGATCAGGCACTGTAAGCTGGTGTTGAAATTGATGCTGGGAAGAAGAGTACAGTATCCCTGTTACTACCTTATCCATGATTTCAATTACCCATGGTCATCCTTGGTCTCATAATATTAAATGAAAAATTCCAGAAACTGACAATTCATATGCTTTACATTTTATGCCATCCTCTGTAATGTGATGAAATCTAACACAGCCCTGCTCCATCCAGCCTGACACATGAATTGTCCCTTTGTCCAGTGTCTCCATGCCATCTACACTACCCACCTGTTAGTCACTTAGAAGCCATCTTGGTTATCAGATGGACTATTGCAGTATCACAGTGCTTGTGTTCAAGTAACCCTTATTTTACTTAATAATAATCCCAAAGGGCAAGAGTAGTGATGCTGGCAATTCAGATATACCAGAGAGAAGCCACAAAAAAAAGTGCTTTCTTTAAGTGAAAAGGTGAAAGTTCTCTACCTAAGGAGAAAATAAAAATGGTATGCTGACGTTGCTAAGAGAGCAAATCTCCTATCCATGAAATAGGGGACAGTATTTTTTATAATTGTTTTACTTCAGTACTAGTTATTGTAAATTTTTTACTGTGCCTAATTTATAATTTAAGTTTTATCATAGGTATTTATGCATATGAAAAAAATACAGTGTATATAGGGTTCAGTACCATCTGTGTTTTCAGGCATCTACTGGGGATCTTGAAACTTATCCCAAGTTACATAGCTATACAGGGGGCCTACTCTATCAACTGGAGCTTGAAGGAGATGCAACAGGAAGATGGACAGATGACTGAGCAGTTAGGATGGTTATGATGTCATAGAGGTATTACATGAGAATGATTTCCTATGCCTAAGAAACTGGGGAAGAATGGGTAATTGTCAAAAGCTTTTATTCTCTCAGAATCTACCTTGTTGCGCAGACTCCGTAAGAGGCCACAAAACATAGCATGGGTCAGGACATACTGCTGTGGAAAGAAGGCAGCCGCGATGGAATCTCATAGACCAGGTTTGAATTCTGGCTTCACTACCTGCCAACTCTACCAATTAACACCATCCTTCGAGATTTTAGCCTTCTCAACTCTCAATTGGCATAACAGTGGCTACTTGAGTAGATCACTGACAAGATTATAAATTATTACATAATTTATAAATATATGTAATCTCAGCTATTGCTATATTTCATTCACTATTTTAACAACAATCCTAGGTGCCAACTATATGCCAGCTATTTTGCTAGATGCTACAGGAATACTGAATATGGTCTCTGTCTTTAAGTAGTGTGGAAAATAACTGTATTCTCTATCAAACAAAGACAATAGTATTTTAAAATTATTAAAGTCACTCTTCTGTTTAAATTATTTTGAAGATCCCTATTATTCTTAGGATAAAAACCTGAAATCCTTAGTAGGACAATTGTGGATGATGTTACCCCTGCTTTAAAAATCAGTCTAATCTCAAGCTACCTTTTGCTCTCTCAATTCCAGCTGCCTGTTTATTTCATATACGTGTATTTATGGTTATTTGATTAATGTTTATGTCTCACTACATCTTTGCTCTGTTTGGTCAGAAAGTTTTATCTATTTTGCTACTCACTATATTCCTAAAGCCTGAGCAAAATTTCTGACAGCCAGGAGGCTGTCAAGAAATAGGCTTTTAATAAAAGGAAGAATAAATGACAAGTAAAAGCTACAATGGTAGATAAAGTCATCCCATGCAACAGGAGCACAAAGAGGGAAACAGCAAACTCTGCCTCAGGTAGAGGAAGTAGCCTTTGAATATAGTAGAACAATCAAGCATGGCTTTAAAGCATACCACAGAAGAGTTATCCAAGCAGAGAAGCCTTTCATGTGTGCAAAAATCCCAGGAGCTACTAATTGTACAGAACTCATTCTTCACCTATAAAATGAACTACATGATACCTATCTTAAGAGAGGGAGGTTATGAGTATTGGCTGAGATGCATGATGGAAATATCTCTGCCAAACATATATAAGGTTTGTGATCAGAATCCACCTCTCTCATAAGCCTGGTTTACATTATGGCATTCTTGAAAATAGAAAAACCATTAAATAATAATAGTAATAATAATAGTGACAATAACAATAATAAGAAAAAATAGAGGAAAAGAAGAGGAGAAGGAGGAAGAAGAGGAAGAGGAGTAAAAGGAGGAGGAAGAGATAGAGGAGGAGGAGGAGGAGAAGGAGGAGAAAAATAAATAATTTTCTTTGTTTATTTTCTACTATGTACCTAGCACTTGATGTACAGTATTTTAATCCTATAAAAACTTTCGTAGTAGCTAGGATTTTCTTCATTGCAATTATAGAGAAATTGACTTCCAGAGGGTTTAAATGTCCTTTCCAAAATCATAGAACAATAAGCAATTTATATAAACAGTGAAATTCTAATATCATGGCCATCAACAAGTATTTATTACGTACCTACAGTGGAACAGTCCATCTTTCTATGCTCTAAAAATGCAACTCTGTATAAAAAGATAGACATTCTGCCTTCATGAAACATAGAGTTCACTCGCATAAGCATATTGCAGAGCTCCTGATGCTGATTGGTACCACACCACGAGAGGGGCATCTCTTTCCCACACTAAGGGGCATTACTATAGGCAGATAGTGACTCATTTACGTCTCCATGAATGTCTTACCACCTCACCTTGATACTAAATATCCTCATATCATGAAGTCAGAGTCATAGGAAAAGGGCAGAATCAGAGGCTAAAATGGTCAATTGGTGAGGTTGCAGCAGAATGACATCTCGAATTCTATCGTCCAGAGCCAGAAAGCAGAAGGGAGCTGGAGTTGGCCCAGCCACTTGAGTTCTTGTTCACATCAGTCTGGAATATGTTGATACTCAATAAATATTTGTAAGCTGTCACTGTAAAATTTAGAAGCAGTGATGTGCTGGCAGCACACGAGAGCCCATTACTTTCCAACTCCACATTCAATAAAATAGATCATGATGAGAG
This sequence comes from Mandrillus leucophaeus, assembly GCF_000951045.1. Lineage (NCBI taxonomy): Eukaryota > Metazoa > Chordata > Mammalia > Primates > Cercopithecidae > Mandrillus > Mandrillus leucophaeus. Next base: position 94,559 of record NW_012101744.1, on the reverse strand, counting down.
TATTTTTTAAACAGAGAAATCAGCAAATACCATAGATTGGTCCCTGTCCACCACCCGGAGTTGGTTGTTAAACATTTACCAGCATACCGCTAGAGAAAGAGCATCTCTCTCTGAGTCATTGTTTCTCCATCTGTACAAGGGGTAGACAATGAAGTGATTTTAAAGCCCCCAGAAAGTTGGATGATATATTAGAAACAGCAATGGTCTGGCGCAAGGCATACTTTGATTAAATTATAGCTGCTGGCCACACATTGCCCTTGGACCATTCAGCATGCTATTTGTCTCCCTGAGCCGCAGTTCCCTCCCGTGTAGAATGAGGCTATTAACCTCTGAATGATTAGGTTTTTCTAGGTGTTAAATATCAACATGGAAAACATGGAAAAACATAGACTCTAATAAATGTTAGACTCCTCTTATTCCTATCATCTTCATACATTATAAATAAAAGAAGGAGCGAATACATAAATTTTCATTTTTTTCAGAGTTTGTATACCCTTCTTTTGCTTGATTACTTTTAGTATTTTTAGTGTTATATAATAAATACCCATGATTTACTGCTATTGTTATTTATTGTCATTATCATTATTATTGTATGCGCTAAATTCCTACTCTATAATGGTAATATTTTTAAAGAATCTTCAAAACATAACCATCTGTAGCCAGTTTCCTTTGGAAGGGACAAACAAATATGCATTTATTCAGCAGCTACTTGGTAGCGGGCATTGTACTGGCATGTTACATATTTGGCTCATTAAACCTTCCAAAGATAAGAGCGGAGTCTACATCTCAGAAAGAAAACGTTTTCTTTGGACATCAGCAGAAGCCTATTTGCACCACCAGGGAGCAGTAAAGAGCCACTGTTCAGGACTTTGAAAACTCCAAATCCCCACTACCAGATCACAGCAGTTCTCTTTGGACACAACATAATGGTAAATATTAAGTCTTGGCTGGCCCACCACTCAGATGAGGGTCAGTGTTGAGGGGAAGGACTTGTGAGCTAGAGCAGCATGTCTGATTTTAAGCATGTAATCCATAGGAGCTTCTGGGAGATTAATAAGCAGGGATGTGGTTTTCCAAGTGAGCATGGAGATAATATATTCCTTCCACTGCTTTTTGGAGAAAATGAAACTGAGCCTCAGAGATGGACAAAGACTTATCAAAGCTACCTTGGTGGGTTGGCAGCAGAGCTAGTGCCAGAACCTGTACTCAGTGTCTTCACACTGACACCTGTTGATAAGTAGGCACATATATTCTGAAATATTCTGATATGACCCTTATCCTGTATTGTCAAGGAAGAGACTGTTACCTTTTCTAATGGAAGGTGTTTCCATCCTGGGGTTCCAAAGGGGTGTTTGCACATAGTACTTCCACTGGTGGTGTTATTAGACAATCCCGAGTTTATTGCTGCTTTATAAAAGATAGCCAGGAACATAGGTAACATGTAAGACAGCTTATCAAAGACAAACTTAAGAGTCTTTTTCAGGAATATAATTTTGGTGACCACAGATAAAAGGCCTTTTTCATTTTGAACATGGCGCCCAGAAAGGACTCTAGGAGGAGATCAATGCACTCATTCAATCTTTGCAGCAGGTTCTATCTTAGAAACTGTGTGCATGGATAGAATTAAGGTGTAATGCCTTAATGGATGTAGGTAAGATGTAATTCCCACTCTCAACAAATCTACTGTCTAATAGCACATATTAGCAAGAAATGGTGCAATTGCATTACAGAAGCATGAAATTGATTGTGGTGGGATATATGCCGTGATTAAGTTTTGTTTTTCCTTCTGTTCTCAACAAGACACATGACAGGAAACCACTTTTGATTCATCAAGAGCAGTCTCTCCTAGAAGTGGGGAAAAACAGAATAGGGTACTTTGCAAATCTGAACATACATATAGATATTTTGGAATCCCATGACGAGCCTCTACTGGAAAGATAAATCACTCTTTTGTCACTGAGGTTAGAGTTCCAGAAAAGAAAACTGAGGAACTAAGGGCACATCTCTTGAAGGGATGAGACTTTCTCTCCATTATATAAGGGAAGGGCAGTCTGATCCTTTGTGCATGAAAACTCTGCCCGTCCCCTTAAGTCAATGCCCAGCAAGGAAGGGGCACAGGGATTCTAGGTTGGTGATATATCAGACGTCGTCATTACCTTGACCGGAATTCTTGGGTCTAACTGATAAGTTGACTACATACCTGAGAGAGCAGAGCATGAGGATTTTCAAATAGAGAGCTCCACACTGGCGACCTCTCGGCCTGGCTTGGCTAGGAATATATGAGCATGTTAGCCTTGAAGAACCACAGCAGGTGGCACGACAATTGGACAAGTGAGATCTTGTGGCAAGATAAGCCATATGACCTGTCATAGCAGAGATTAGCAGTTTCTAAAGGGACAGATTTGGCAGCTGAAAGCAATGAGAGAAATGCTTTTATCTGACACCACTCCTCTTGCTTTATCTTAGAGGTTGGGGATTTCATAAGCTCATGTTTTGTTTATTGTTGTGGTGGTGGTGGTTATTCTGCTTGTTAATTTTTAACAGATTTTTTTTTTTTTTTTTTTTTTTGCTGTTGAGAGAGTACTCAAAAAATTTAACACTGTACTATAATGAAGTCATAGGATGGAGTGATATATGCAGCCATGAAGCATCTGGGGACCCGAGAGATCAACTGGAAACATCCAACAAATGTGACTCTACTTTTACTCTGACTTCAAGAGGTGGTTTGTAGAGGTTAAAGCAATATTGGAAATGTAGTTTGCTGTGGTTACAAAGAAAAGGGATCTCAATGATGGCTGCACCAAAATCAGAAAAGGCTTCCCAGAGGAGGGAGGCCTAAGAACAGGTGAACTCAGGGCAACCATCCGAAGAGGAAAGCTGGGCAATGGAAACATATGCAAGGCACAGATGGATGAATTCTTAGTTGAGTCTTTTGCATTTGCCTTGTATCTGTGTGGGGGTGTGGGGAATCAGCTTGCAGAATCTACAAGGAATCATTTCATTTTGTTTCTTCGTTTTTAGCATATCAAGTTTGGAATTCCACATGACAAGAGCATCGGGTTCATGAGTAGAATGAATAGAGAAGAGGCTAGCAGCAGTTCTTACTGGGTTAGAGAGTCATAGGTTATCTTCCAGGCCATGGGAAACTCCGTCAGAGAAAGAATCTCTTGGCTTCTGAAGAATAAAACCTCCAAGTATGTGGGTCACAGAGTGATATCTCTATCTCAAGCTAGAGACCTACAAGGAGAGAGGGGATAAAGAAGTGCATAGTCCTTTCACGGTCACTGCTCATTTGGTCTTTGTATTAGTCCATTCTCATGCTGCTATGAAGACATACCTAAGACTGGCTAATTTATAAAGGAAAGGGGTTTAATTGACTCACAGTTCCACAAGGCTGGGGAGGCCTCAGGAAACTTACAATCATGGTGGAAGGGGAAGCAAACATGTCCTTCTTCACATAGCAGCAGGAAAGAGAAATGCAGAGTGAAGTGGGGGAAAGCCCCTTATAAAACCATCAGATCTCATGAGAATTTACTGAGTATCATAAGAACAGCATGGGGGAACTGCTCCATAATCTAATCACCTCTCAGAATCTCCCCACTATGACACATGGGTGTTATGGTAACTACAATTCAAGATGAGACTTCGGTGGGGGCACAGCCAAACCATATCAGTCTGCATAACTATAAAGTGGGATAGGCAGGGCTGTTCTTTGATTGATGGGTGGCAAGGATCAGAACACAAGATGCCAGTTGGAGAGCGTCAGAAGCCTAACTTGCACCAGCACCTTTAGGTGAGAAAAGCAAATTGCACTCTTAAATGCTTTCTAACATTTGCCTTTCTTCCTCCCTGTTGCTTTTTTAGCCAAATTGGGCTGCAGAATCTGGCTTCAAGTGCTTCATTTCTATGGTCCGATCCTTAATTTTAACTATTGTATGTGATAGCCATTATAAACTCTGTCTTTCCTAAGTGTGTTGAAAAACATAAAACTCAAACTCCTTGAGAGGCTTAGACTGCCATTCACAATCTGGCCCTGCACCTCCTGCCAGCTTCGTCTCCTGATACTTAGCCTATGCCTCTCCACCTGTGATATCTCATCCAAGTCATACTGAATGACTGAATTCTGTGAAATCATCCTATGCACTCTCAAATCCAACCCTCCAGCCTCAGCACAATTCCTATTCATACAGAAAATAGTTCTTTCCATCCTCATCCCAATTACTGGAGAATTCCTACTCTTCCTTCAAGTCTAGGCTTAGACACCTGACTTCCCCACCAGAGAAATAGACTAGCAGGTCATAAGCAGAGTTGCCTTATCCTTTATCATCTCTCCAGCACCAAACATAGCATTTGACAAATGATGTATGCTCAAACAATGATTGTGTTAAAAAATACATAACTAAACATACCAGGGCAGATAATATAAGAATTTAAAAGGAGAGGTGAGGAAAGATGGAACAATGTTGTGGTACAACCTGTGGTCATTTGTTTCCATGGCAGCTTGGGATTCCTCGTATTCCCACATTCTGCCCTTGCTTGAGAGGTGAAACAAGGTCTGCTGAAGCAGGGGCTCATTTTCCTCTGGACAGTATCCACTGCTCCTATTCTGCATTCTTTTGCCTCTGATGTTTTTAGTGAAGCCAGGAGCTTCTTGGATACTTATTAGCTCAGACTGTGTGAATAGACTCCAGGCCAGAGTTTCAACTGGGAAGAATGCCCCTGGTGTGAACAGAGCTGTTCTGAATGCATGTGGAGAAAGCAGGTGGCATTTGCTCTTGCTGTGAGCAGATGTGGTGGTCAAGTGTAAAGGAAAGGGAATGAGAGTCAATTATGTGTTGAGTCCCTCAAAGGCAGTGGGACACTGTAGAAAGTTAGCTTAAAATTTGGAAGCACACATCCTGTATTTAGAGTGCAGGTCTTTCACTAACTACTTGTATGACTTTGGGCAAGGAAATATCTTTTCTAAATCCAGGTTCTTGAGAATAATATCAGTACCTAACTCTTAGACATGTTCTAAGGATTAAATGAAGAGCATCTCGTGCACTGCTTAAATGAATTCTTAGTATTTAGAAGGCTTTGTTTATCTATCTATGCGTCGTCTAATTCAATGTATGAATAAGAAATTTTCCTTCCTTTACGTATAACATAATTTTAACAACTCTGAAAATTAACACAGCATCAGATAACTTTATTCCATTTTAATCTTTCACTATGTATTCCCAATAAACAGTAGCTAAATGCTCTAAACCAGTACCAAGAACCCACAGTGTAAGAGGGTTTACATATTACCAGTTCTCTAAATCCATAAGATGTGCAACAATATTCTGTAAGAGAATATCCTAACCCCGTTATCTGAAAATACACACAAGTAGCAACCCGTGCAACAACTATACCAATTAATACTTATTGTCTGCCATGAATGTTGATTTCAGAGAAACTCTAATTATTAATCATTCTCACCCCACCGTCATCCATCCAATCAAAGTTGTCATCTCCCAGGGTCGGCAGGCTCTAATAAGTCAGGGGAGTCAGATATGTGTAAAGTTAGTTCTGCTTCCAGTTTGAAAGCCTGAGATCCATGCCTCCAGTAGACAGGCCCAGGCCTCCCACTCTCATTGAAACATTAGCACCCAGAGGTACACTAGGGAGGCTATTCATGCATTGGTCCTGCTCCAGGGCCAGTGTGGTGGGTACTGCTCTGGCTTGGCTAACCAGCTTGGGCTTTAGTCCAGCAGCACACGGCTCATCACTCCTGTCTGTAGATATAATGGGGCCATGCTTGACTTCTGAGCCAACCAAAGTAGGAGCCATGCCAAGCTTTCCATAAATTCTGCTAAAAACATATTTATGTCAAACAAATCCTTCAGATCTAGACTTCAGGTGTGGGACTGACTAAAAGTCTCTGTTCCTAGCTCATTGAGTTATTATTGTACTGACACAAATTAAGACCTCATCTATGGACTAGCTATAATGGATCCTAAGCATGGTATACTGTGGTGTTCATATTTTCTCCTACCCAGTCTGATTACGCAACCCCCTTTGTCTCTTTATAGCATCCCCTTTCCTATGGTAAAATCCCCCCCCCAGTTATATGGTCCTGGTGAAAGAAGGAAGCTCGGCATTCTTGTAGGTGCCAGTTACACAACTAAGAGAGATCTAGGTTGGTCCATTCATAATACTGGGTTTCACTGAACAGAAACAGTGACTCAAAAAGTGTGTGTGAGACAGAGAGAAATGAGGAAGAAGAAACAGGAGGAAGAGGAGGAGAAGCAAAGGAAGAGAAGGGAAGGGAGGAGAAGGAAATCATTTGAGACTTAGAACCTAAAATAAGAATCTGACACAAGTAAAGTCAGTTTCCACTCCCTGGCAAGCATAAGTTGCACGTGCGTGTGTGTGTGTGTGTGTGTGTATTATAGATGATTTGTATTTTCTGTGGTTTTAATTTTTTTAATAAAAGAGAAAAAATACAAACAATAAAAAGGTAAATCTATTCCAACAGAAGGAATTCAGTATTTCAATTCAATGAATGCAATTTACTGTAGGAAATTAATAGTATTAAATAATAATCATAAATAAAACAGTGCAGAGGAATCTCAAAAACACAATGTTGAATTTAAAAAGCCAGATTCCTAAGAATACATGGAATACATGCTATATAATTCCACCAATATAAGGTTCTACAACAGGCAAATGTAATCTCTTAGAAGCTATGGTATCAACAGAAGAGGAGTTACCCTAGTGGAAGATACTGAAGGGCGAAAGAGGAGGGTTTCTGGGGAGTTGACCATGTTCGATTTCTCATCTGTGTGCTAGTTCTGGGTGTGTCCTTAAATTGTGAAAAAATTGGCCAGTCACAGTGGCTCACGCCTATAATCCCAGAACTTACTTGAGGCCAGGAGTTTGGACACAGCCTGAACAACATGGCAAAACTCTCTCTCGACTAAAGAATACAAAAATTAGCCGCGGAGGCGGGCGGATCACGAGGTCAGGAAATCGAGACCATCCTGGCTAACATGGCGAAACCCCGTCTCTACTAAAAATACAAAAAATTAGCCAGGCGTGGTGGCGGGCGCCTCCAGTCCCACCTACTCGGGAGGCTGAGGCAGGAGAATGGCGTGAACCCGGGAGGCCGAGCTTGCAGTGAGCTGAGATCGCGCCACTGCACTCCAGCCTGGGCGACTGAACGAGACCCTGTCTCGAAAAAAATAAAATAAAATAAAATAAAAATAGCTGAGTGCGGCGGTGCATGCCTGTAATCCCAGCTACTCAGGAGGCTGACATGGAAGGAACACTTGAGCCTGGAAGGCGGAGGTTGAAGTGATCTGAGATCATGCCACTGCACTCCAGCATGGGCGACAGAGCGAAACTCTCTCTCAAAATAATAATAATGATGATACTAAAATTGTGAAAAATTTTTTACGCATGCGCTTGTGATTTGTGACCTTTTTGGTAGGTCTGCTCTATTTTATTGGGATGCTAAAAAAATTATTAAACAAACCTTGCGCTAAATCACCTAAATTAATTGTTCGGTAAAGATCTTTACAGTGTTCTGGTGGGCTCACAAAGAAAATCCCATAAATTTGATGAGATATAACTCAGATCTTCTCTTTTTTTAATTTAAAACTCACCCTTACTGGTTTGAAAAGCAATGACTATTGCACTTGTATGCTCCTATGCTGCTTTTTTCTTTTCTTTTGCTTTTTTTCCCAATTCTCAGCAAAATTTTGAATCTACTCTCCTCATAAATTACTGTGGGGTTAAAGGCATGTTTTTCTGGGCCTGATTCACAATCCACATTCTGAATGGGTCAAGAGAAGCTAGCTCTGCTTTCTCTGAATGATAACATAGGCATGCCCAACAATTTATGGAAGGAAAGTGCAGTAATTACTGTAGTGCTCATTTGTTTATAAAAGCCAAGCTGAACTGCACATATGTAAAACATTCCCAGATTTTAGATATAATATGTGTAAATGTAAATTTAGCACAATATTCTTTCTTTACCAACCAGCACCAGATTCCTCTTTGGGAGTAAATTACCTCTTACTGGAAATTTTTTTCTTGATATATGGCTGTGATAGAAATTGAGATTCCAATAACCTAGAGGTTGGAGAATTCCAGTGCTTCAGAGAAAACAGGCAAAGCTGCTCTGAGTAAGAATGGGGGATGTGGAGTACAGGAGTGGATCTGTGGTTCTTTGGAGAAAGGGATGATTAGAGAGTGAAAGAGATTGGGGAAGATGAGAAGAAGTCCTTGGTGATGTGGGATTTTTTTTTTTTTTTTTTTTTTTGATAGAGCTACACAAACCCTTGTGTGAATAGGGATTTATGGAGCTGAAGGACATGACTGAGTTTCTTATTGAAATTAACATCATGGGCTGGGCGCGGTAGCTCACGCCTGTAATCCCAGCTCTTTGGGAGGCCGAGGCGGGCGGATCATGAGGTCAGGAGTTCCAGACTAGCTTGACCAACATGGAGAAACCCCGTCTCTACTAAAAATGCAAAAAACTACCTGGGTGTGGTGGCACATGCCTGCAACCCCACCTACTTGGGAGGCTGAGGCAGGAGAATCACTTGAACCTGGGAAGAGGAGGTTGTGGTGAGCCGAGATGCACCATTACACTCCAGCCTGGGCAACAAGAGCAAAACTCCATCTTAAAAAAAAAAAAAAAAAAAATCATCATGCATGTTATAAGATCAACAGAGACCAGAGAAAGAAGAAGTTCAGGAGGCAGAGGAGTCCCTGAGAAATCAGTTGCTGGGTATCTGTGGAATATTTGGTTAGGTTTTGACTTTCACTGGTAATTCATAGGTCATAGAATCAGCAGAGAAGGAGAAGGGGATGTGATGAGGGGAGGCAAATGATGACTGAATTACCTAAATATGAAAGTGAGTTATTTTGAAATCATGCTTTTCACCATACTATAAGTAGAGTTTGGCTTTACATTTTGTTTTGTTTTGTGTTTTCACTACTTTACTGAGTTTGATACACATACAAAAAGCTCTAGATATTTAATTTCTACAAAGTGATGTTTTTGCAGATAAGCATACACTTATGAAACCGTCAGTCACAGTCAATGCCATACATTTACTCATTGCCTCCAAAGCTTTCGTCTCAATCCCTTTGGTTGTATTTTGGGTTTCGTTGTTGTTGCTGCTGCTGTTGTTTTCTTTTGTGATAAAAAGCCTTAACGTAAGAGCTGCCCTCTTAGCAAATTTATACTTTTAACCATATACAACATCTCAATGGTCCTCGGCACTTTTGTAGAAGGGAGAGTTGTATTTCATTTCACAAAATCAGGTCACTCATCACATACTACAAAATGTATGATACGCCTCAAGCCTTGTGCTAAGTGCTGGGGATATAGTGCCAAGCACATCAGACAATGGCCCCCTGGCTTTTGTCTAAGCTTATGTTCTAGCAGAGATAGCAGGAATTGAAACAAATTATTATTTAAATGTTCTGTCAACATCCTATGGAGGTTGTAATAGGAAGTGCAAACTTCATTTGGGGAAAAATATGATATTGTGATGTCTCAGGAAGAAGATTCTTAAAGTGGCTGATTTGCATGAAGTTGCCTTGGAAATCAGTAAGGAATGATAGAAAAAGGTAGAGGCATGCAAGCAATATAAAAACCCAATCAGATTTATCCTAATCCATCTCAGGTAGCTATGAAATATCTCTTACTGATCCATTAAATGTCTCTGTAAACCTGTCTCCTTGGAAAATAAAAACTGTATGCAAGGAATGTGTGTTATATTTAATTAGTTGTTTTTTAAAATGCCCTCAAGTTGTACAAACAATCCTCTGAAAGTTATTCAAACCATTAACTTTTTCTTTCTAGAAATAAAACGTTATTAAAAGTAAGTGGTCTACAGGCCAGGTGTGGCGGCTCATGCCTGTAACCCCAGCACTTTAGGAGGCCAGGTGGGGAAGATTGATTGAGGCCAGGAGTTTGAGATTAGCCTGGGCAGTATAGTGAGACCCCGTTCCCGATCGCTACAAAAAGTAAGTGGTCAAAGAGCTTCTGTCTGATTTAATGTGGAAGTCAAAGAAATAAAATTTTATTACACAGCTTAAACATCGTTTTCTTACAAACAGATAACATGAATGTAATCTTTAACATTAAAAAGTTTATGTGTTTAAGCAGTTAAAAATGAAAGTACCAGTGAGATTTTTTCCCCATTAAAATGACAGTATTTAGAAATATAAAAAATAATCAATTATGGTAAGATAATTTTTAAAAAGGAACACTTGCTAAGAATTTGTATTGATACTTTTTTGGAAGAATTTATTAAAAACTTGCATTGCATTTAACCTTTTAACAGATACTTAGTTTAGGCACTATCCTCAGATTTATTTTCACATTTGTGCAAAGATATATGCCTAAGAATATTCACTTTTTTTTTTTTTTAGACGGAGTCTTGCTCTGTCGCCCAGGCTGGAGTGCAGCGGCGCGATCTCGGCTCACTGCAAGCTCCGCCTCCCAGGTTCATGCCATTCTCCTGCCTCGGCCTCCCGAGTAGCTGGGACTACAGGCGCCTGCCACCACGCCCGGCTAATTGTATTTTTAGTAGAGACGGGGTTTCACCGTGTTAGCCAGGATGGTCTCCATCTCCTGACCTCGTGATCCGCCCGCCTCGGCCTCCCAAAGTGCTGGGATTACAGGCGTGAGCCACCGCGCTCAGGCCACTGTAACATTTTTATAACTCTGAAAAATGGAAAACTAAATGTTCAATAGTGGAAAGAAGATTAGGTTAATTTGAAAGGATTCTTCCTGTAAGAACTCTTCAGCCTTTACAAAGAATAGAAATTTTCTGATAAATAATATTGGGTGAACGTTATTAAAAAGCCAGAACTATTTATAATCTATGCATTTATCTTCGTATTTTGTGATCCCATTAATGTCTAAAGGAACTCCAAATTATATGAATATATATTTACATACTGTATGTTGCATGTGTATGTATATGCATGTATGTGTGTATGTATACTTTTTTTCACCAAAAGGCCTTGAAGACTATTTAGAGTAGTGAGCAGAAAGTAACGTGTACTTTTTCATCTATGGATTTTAGTAAACTTTAAATATTTTAAAAAAGCATACATTCATGATTTACTGTTTAAATTGTTTTAAAAAGTAAAGCATGACCTATACCCGCCCTGGTTGTCTCTGTCCAGCTCTGAATGTGAGACAATACAGTCTTTTTTATGTGGGGTCATCTTTTTCTGGCGAGCAGAGGCAGCTTTTGCTTTCTTTAATTGATGTGATTGTTTTTTAAATCCTGTTACTAAGACCTGATGGGTGCCCAATAAGCATCTGTGGCTCTAAATCTAAGTCATCACTTCTTGCAGCCCCTCCTCCAAGTTCCTGAAGTCCCAATGCCCCGTGGCCAGGACCTGCAGGACCACTCCTCCGTACTCCTATGCTTGGAGAAACCCAGCCTTTTCTCTTTGTTCCCCCAACCCTGGGACCCAGCTTTCTACTGTTTCTCTTTTGTTACCTCATTTATCCCTTTGCTATTTTTTTCTTTTACTTCTTCAACATCAGATTTCCTGTATTAAATTTTCTCTGTTAAATTCTACGTGTTAATTTTTTTTTAAAATAATTTAAATGATTAGTTGGTTTCTGTTTTCCTGATTGGTTCCTTCCTAATACAAACTCAAACTTGTACGAATGGGTGAGGCAAAGTTTGGAAATAGGCAGTCATGTTTCTCTGCCTCATAGATCTGAAAGAAGGGCTTGGATTCCTCTTTGGTTTTCCTATTTCAAATGCTAAGAACACCTGGCGATGGGCAGGCTCAGCTGCCTAAATGTGAGCCTGAACTCCTACTTATTCACCCTCTGTCCTCTGCTCTTCATTCCGTGTTTCTAAGGCAAGTACTATTTTCCATGCAGGTAGTGAGGTGAGTGCAGTATAATCAGATCTAATACTCCTCACAGTCGGTCTGGAGGCATAGATTGGCTGGTCAGGTTATCAGAGGACACTTTGACTTCAGTTCCCAGCTACATTCTCCAATTCTGCCTTATAAAGAAGCCTCACAAGTTGGAAGCTATCAAGCCTCTATTTTTATTAGCTCCACATTTCACTCCTGCTTCTTTCTTACACTAGTTACAGCCTGAAAAGGAAGAATATTAAGTGATTGGTACCCTTGATTTCCAATAGGAAAAATAATAGTAAAAAGCAGAGAAAGACTAGAAGAATAGTATCCCCCCTAAATACATTAAAAAGCTGCTCTGTCTGGATGATTTTTATAGTTTTTCTCTTTTATGCCTCTCTGAATTTCATTTATAATGAACTTGCATTATATTTCTGTTAAACTATAATAAAATTCAAAAATGAGAGGAAACTAAATCTAGAAGGAAATTACACTACAGGTGGAAAAACTGAACTCTCAAAAGCATGAGATTTATAATCAAGTCATGTTGCCTCAACCTTACCCTAGTTTCTTATAGATCCTCTAGGCCAAAAAGAGAAATAGTGGTCTAAAGAGTACAAGAAGAAATTGAGCAAAGCAAAGGTACACAAATGGTTCATTGAAAAAGCATAAGCAAAGGAGAATAATCAGATAGAGAGTAGAAGGAGATGTGAGCTGGAGAAATGAAGGGTAAAGAGAGGAGAGGAAAGAGAGCAGAGCCTGTATGCTGTGGCATCTGATCTGCCACCATCTATGGAGATTTCCGCAGAAAAGAAGGTTGGCTACTGGCTCCAGCTGGCAGCTTCTTGAATCTCACTCTCATGTCAGACATCTGTCAGCACTCTGCAAGGACCATTGGAAATCAGGCCCATTCACAGTTAGTCTTGGACCTCCTCAAGTCTTCCCACCCCTACCAGCTACTGAAAAGGAAAGGGGAAAAATGTTATAAAGTTTCTCTAGCCACAGTAAAAATAGCCAAAAAAAGAAAAAGGAGGAGACAGCATCAACAAAGGAAACATGTTCCCATGACTCCTCATTGTCAAAGGCTCTATTCATTCATTAATTCCCCAAATATTTCATGAGCACAACTGTGTGCCAGGCAGTGCAGTAAGCACATTACTGATGCCACATTACATGTCCATGCAACAGGCTTCACATTAGTGATGCCAACCTGAGCAAGGCCCTGTTTATGCAGCTCTGTGCTTTTCTCCCAAACAGGCTACAGCTCCTGGGACTGCTGTCCACATATACCTCTCTCAAGATCCTCCCTTTCCCTGAGAGTGAAGTGGCTAAATATCCAGGAAAGGGAAAATAATACAAAGGAATTTGTCTTCAATTTGCCACCCTAAAGGGGCCACATATCTAAACAGCGGTGCTTTTGCCTGCTTTTCAGTTGACTCTGAAACTTTTTCTAACGTCAAGAATACATACTTGAACTGGATGTCATTCTTCAAAAGTACATACTTACGTACATAAATGCTTTTCACGCATCAGTACCTTTGCCTGTGAAATTCTCCAGATTTTTCTTTTATCCTTTTTCTATTCGTTGCCAAAATCCTAGCCAAATTTTATTTTTTCTTATGAAATACTCTATATCTTATATAGAAAAATACATCTAAGGTAGCTACATGATAGATAGATTAGATGACAGCACTATAAACTGAATGTTTGCCTCCCCCATTCATATGTTGAAACCTAATATCCAATGCAATTATATTTGAAAGTAGAAATTTGAGAGGTAATCAGGAGCCCTCATGAATGGGATTACTGACCTAAAAAGGACACCAGAAAACTCCCTCTCTCCTTCCACCATGTGAAGACACAGAATACAGGTGTGCACGAACTAGAAAGCAGGCCCTCACCAGACTCTAAGTCTGCCAGTGCCTTGATCCTGAACTGTAAGAAGTAAATATATGTTGTCTATAAGCGATTCCATCTTTGGTATTCTGTTATAGAAGCCAAATGGACTAAGACGGGTAGATAAATGAATAGATGGATAGCTGGCTAATTTGATACACAGATACATGGGTAGATGGATGGATGGATGGATGGATGGATGGATGGATGGATGGATGGATATAAAAAGAAATGCTAAGAAAACCAGGAGCCATATATACTCCACCCGGCTTAAGAAATAGAATGTTAAAGAACCTTTGGAGCTGTCTATGTGCCCCTGCCGTGTGCATTCCATTATCATTCTCCCAGCCTTCAGAGGTGACCACTATTTTGAATTTTATGTTAATTATATCTTGTTTTACTGGATAGTTTTTTTCACAAATATTCCTCTGTTTATTGTGGTATAAACATAAAGGGGATCATACTGCAAATATTTTCTCATGAAATACTACTTTCAATCAATCTTATGTTTTGAAATTAACTTATATATTTTTTGTACTGTAGCTCTATGTTCTTTCTGCTGCACAGTATGTAATGCAATTACTATTTTACAGTGTGTCAGTTCTACTGATGATGGGAATTTACAATGCCTCCAGTTTTTTGCTAGTAAAATCAATGTTGTTGGAAACATGCTTGTAGAACATTTTCTGGTATACATGTGCAAGTTTCTTTAGGTGACATTCATAGGAACCTAATTGTGGGTTGAAGGGATTTTTGAAATTTAGTAGCCAATACCAATTTATTTTTCAACATATTTGGACCAATGTACATTCCATAAGCAGCATATGAGAGGTGCTGTTGCTCTACACCTTTTACAACAATCAGTATCATTGTACTTTCTTTGTCACCAGTCACAAGAGTGTGAAATGGTAATCTTATGCCATTTTATTTGGTATCTCCCTTATAACTGATGAGAACAAGCATTTTTTCAAATGTTTATTGGTTATTCATGTTCTTGTTTTTATAAAATGTCTGTCAATGTCTTTGTTAACTTTTATATATGGTTACATGCATTATACTTTATATATTCTATATACTAACACTTTATTTGTTGTGATTAAATGTTGCAAATACATTCTCCAAATGTGTGGGCTGCATTCGCACTCTCTTTATGATGTCTGTTGATTAACAGAAGCTCTTATTTTTAAAACGTAGTCAGACATTAATGTTTTCCTTTATGATTTGCATTTGTGCGTAACAGCTTTTCTTAGTTACATATCCCACAGGCACATATATATTTCTCTTTTCTAAACTTGTAGTTTTTAATTAGTGTTTGCATATCATATAAGGAAACTTTTTTTAATTTTTCTATATGAACAGCCAATGTTAAGCCTCATTGAATTAGTCAGCCTTTCCTTTATTGCTCTACAATGTCATTATTGGTACATACTGTTTACATAAATCCTTGTTTCATTGCTTAGCTTTCTATTTTATTTCATTTGTTTATTTTTCTATACCTGCAGAAATGTAAAGTGCCTTCATTATTATGGCTTTAAACAACTCATTTA
>NW_012101744.1:75785-78089 GCF_000951045.1 Mandrillus leucophaeus | reverse complement strand
TCGTGTGAGGAATAAATAAATCATGAAGTTTTAAGTCACAGAAATTTGGGTCCTATTTGTCACCATGGCCTATGTAACCTAACCTGTACCGATTGCTACAGTATCCTTTCAGACTAAGCGGATTTACTCCCTAGGAAAATACTGCCCTCTGGAGAGTTGATGTTGTTACTCACAAATGGAGGTTGAGTTGTATAAATATTTTTTCTACATCTATTGACATTTACTTTTCTCTTTAATAGATCAATGTGATAAAGATCTTAATAGATTTTATAATGTTGAATCAACTTCGCCATCTGGATTAGTGGTACTAGATTCATGCTGAGTTTAGATTATGAATGCTTTGATATTTTTATATCTGTACTTGAGTATGAATATTCTGAAAGTGCCCTGTCTACTCTTATTAAGATACATTATTTTTGAAACGAAAAAGGAAAAGTTCTCTCTTTTTATCCAATATCTGAAAGACTATATAAAATCACAACTATCTGTTATATAACTATTGGTAAATTTGCCTATTAAACTGTTTTTTTAAAAAAATAATGAATTTTGAAGTGATAGATGTGCTAATTACTCTGATTTGAACTACACATTGTATACATGTATTGAAATGCCACACATTACCTGATAAATATGTATAATTATTATGTGTAAATTAAAAATAATAAAAGCAAGGAAACCCAAAACTATTTTTTTTTCTTTTGGTTGATAGAAAAATTCTGAGCCAACTTTTAATTTTTATAAATACATTTAGATTATCTTTTTCTTCTCCAGTCTCTTTAGTAATTTACATTATGCAAGTGTCCATCTATTTTCTTTTTCTTTCTTTTTTTTTTAGATGGAGTCTCACTCTGTCGCCCGGGCTGGAGTGCAGTGGTGCGATCTCGGCTCACTGCAACCTCCGCCTCCCGGGTTTGAGAGATTCTCCTGCCTCAGCCTCCTGAGTAGCTGGGATTACAGGCACTTGCCACTACACCCAGATAATTTTTTTGTATTTTTAGTAGAGACGGGGTTTCATCATGTTGACCAGGCTGGTCTTGAACTCCTGACCTCATGATCCACCCGACTCAGCCTCCCAAAGTGCTGGGATTACAGGCATGAGCCACTGTGCCCGGCTGCAGTGTCCACTTGTTTCCTAAATGTACAATTTACTAGCTGAAAGTTCATATAACTCTTTCATTTAAAAATTCATAGCATGCATCAAGTCCTTTTTCTTTTTTAGTACCATTTACTTATTTTTCCTTTCTCTTTCTTCTCTTACACTTTCATGTCCAATCTTGCTATTATTTGGTTTTAATTATGTAAAGAAACAAACTCTGTTTTTACTCTTTCTCCAAGATGGCAAACTGGAGGCTTTCAGCATGCCTCTGCCACTTGGATACAGCAAGATAGCACATAAAGAACAACACTGTGAGCTTTAATTCAAGAAAAATGGGAAGCCACTGGAATTGTAAAGGACACTCCAGATGCCAGAGAGAAGAATGTTGGCAAACAGCCTCTGTGATGGTGTCCAGGTGATAAAATGACTGAAGCCCCAGTATGTAAGAGAAACAGCTAGCCTCTTCCTGTGACTTACCTTTCCACCAGGCATATAAGCAACCCAGTCTGAGGAAGAACATTTTGTTTCTTCCTAGCCCTGGAAAAAAGTTAGGAAGAGTCTTGGAGATGCTGTGAGGGAAAGACTCTGGGAAAAGCTGCAGACATTTTTCCAGACCTAGGTCTGCAGGCAGGACATGATTTTTAATTTGGGTGCATACAACCTTGACAGCCCAGCTGCTTAGTTGCACAGGCCCTTTAGTCTTGGGTCAGAGATTTGAACACCTGCTCTGGAGTGAGCTAGGGGCCTCCACAACCAGGACAGTGGAAAGTGCTTCAGCAGTAGGCAATAGAATTGTGCTCTCCTCCATAACAGCTGGAGGAGAGCTGCTTACATCTGTGGTTCCTCCTGGGCAGTAACACTTGCAGCCAGGGCTAGCTTGGGAACCTGAAACTGATCTGCATGTGCCATTGCTGGATACCCTACCCTGCTCTCCTGAGATTGTGGTACAGTGGGGCCCTCTCTGCTTCATGCCCAGGTGGATCTCCAGGCATTTGTAGCACCTGCTCATAGGGTTCAGCAGCCTGAGTTGCATTATCCTTCCTGGACATAGATTGTGAGGCACTGGGACCCTCTTCACTCCTTCCCAGAAGGTCCCCAGACATTCAGAGTACCAACTCACCTGGGTCAGCAGCCTAAGCCACCTCATCCTTCTTGTGCAAAGATCCGGGTGCAGGCGGGCCCTCTCTACTATGCACCCAAGCATTTCA
>NW_012101744.1:72094-75735 GCF_000951045.1 Mandrillus leucophaeus | reverse complement strand
GGCTGGAGTGCAGTGGTGCGATCTCGGCTCACTGCAACCTCCGCCTCCCGGGTTTGAGAGATTCTCCTGCCTCAGCCTCCTGAGTAGCTGGGATTACAGGCACTTGCCACTACACCCAGATAATTTTTTTGTATTTTTAGTAGAGACGGGGTTTCATCATGTTGACCAGGCTGGTCTTGAACTCCTGACCTCATGATCCACCCGACTCAGCCTCCCAAAGTGCTGGGATTACAGGCATGAGCCACTGTGCCCGGCTGCAGTGTCCACTTGTTTCCTAAATGTACAATTTACTAGCTGAAAGTTCATATAACTCTTTCATTTAAAAATTCATAGCATGCATCAAGTCCTTTTTCTTTTTTAGTACCATTTACTTATTTTTCCTTTCTCTTTCTTCTCTTACACTTTCATGTCCAATCTTGCTATTATTTGGTTTTAATTATGTAAAGAAACAAACTCTGTTTTTACTCTTTCTCCAAGATGGCAAACTGGAGGCTTTCAGCATGCCTCTGCCACTTGGATACAGCAAGATAGCACATAAAGAACAACACTGTGAGCTTTAATTCAAGAAAAATGGGAAGCCACTGGAATTGTAAAGGACACTCCAGATGCCAGAGAGAAGAATGTTGGCAAACAGCCTCTGTGATGGTGTCCAGGTGATAAAATGACTGAAGCCCCAGTATGTAAGAGAAACAGCTAGCCTCTTCCTGTGACTTACCTTTCCACCAGGCATATAAGCAACCCAGTCTGAGGAAGAACATTTTGTTTCTTCCTAGCCCTGGAAAAAAGTTAGGAAGAGTCTTGGAGATGCTGTGAGGGAAAGACTCTGGGAAAAGCTGCAGACATTTTTCCAGACCTAGGTCTGCAGGCAGGACATGATTTTTAATTTGGGTGCATACAACCTTGACAGCCCAGCTGCTTAGTTGCACAGGCCCTTTAGTCTTGGGTCAGAGATTTGAACACCTGCTCTGGAGTGAGCTAGGGGCCTCCACAACCAGGACAGTGGAAAGTGCTTCAGCAGTAGGCAATAGAATTGTGCTCTCCTCCATAACAGCTGGAGGAGAGCTGCTTACATCTGTGGTTCCTCCTGGGCAGTAACACTTGCAGCCAGGGCTAGCTTGGGAACCTGAAACTGATCTGCATGTGCCATTGCTGGATACCCTACCCTGCTCTCCTGAGATTGTGGTACAGTGGGGCCCTCTCTGCTTCATGCCCAGGTGGATCTCCAGGCATTTGTAGCACCTGCTCATAGGGTTCAGCAGCCTGAGTTGCATTATCCTTCCTGGACATAGATTGTGAGGCACTGGGACCCTCTTCACTCCTTCCCAGAAGGTCCCCAGACATTCAGAGTACCAACTCACCTGGGTCAGCAGCCTAAGCCACCTCATCCTTCTTGTGCAAAGATCCGGGTGCAGGCGGGCCCTCTCTACTATGCACCCAAGCATTTCATCAGGCATTCTGCTCACAGATTGGAATAATTAATATCATTAAAATAACCTTACTGCCCAAAGCAATCTATAAATTCGGTGCTCTTCCTATGAAACGACCAGTGTTATTTTTCACAGAAATCACAAAAACTATGCTAAAATCAATAAGGAAAGTAAGAGTCAAATAGACAAAGCAATCCTAAGCAAAAAGAACAAAGCCAGCAGCCTCACATTTCCAGACTTCAAACTATATTATAAGGCTACAGTAATCATAAAAGCATGGTACTGGTACAAAAACAGACATATAGGCAAGTGGAATAGAATAGAAAAACCAGAAATAAAGCCACATGCATACAGCCATCTAATATTTGACAAAGTTGACAAAAATGAGCAAGGAGTCACATGTAGAAGAATGAAACTGGACCCTTACCTTTCACCATACACAAAAATTAACTCAAAATGGATTAAAGATTTAAATGTGAGACCTCTCAAACTATACGAATCCCAGAAGAAAATCCAGGAAACACCATTCTGGACATCAGCCTTGGGAAATAATTTATGACTAAGTCCTCGTAGGCAACTGCAACAAAAACAAAAATTGACAAGTGGTACCTAATTAAACTAAAGAGCTCCTGCACAGTAAAATAAACTATCAACAGAGTAAACAGACATCCTATAGAACGGGAGAAAATATTTGCAAACTTTGCATCTGACAAAGGTCTAATATGCAGAATTTACATGGAATTTAAACAATTCTTTATGCAAGCAATTATACAATTCCTCATTCCTTTAAACAAGCAAAAAAAAAAAAACCTTCATTAAACAAGCAAAAACAAATAAATTCCTTAAAAAATAGGCAAAAGGCATGAACAGACACTTCTCAGAAGAAGACGTTCAAGTGGCCAACATATGAAGAAAATGCTCCACATCACCAATCATCAGAGAAATGCAAATTAAAACCACGAGATATCATGTCACACCAGTCAGAATGACTATTAAAAAGTCAAAAATCAACAGATGTTGGCAAGGCTGTGGATTAAGGGGAATGCTTATACATTTTTGGTGGAAATGGAAATTAGTTCATCCTCTGTAGTAGGATATCCTCTGTAATGAGACCCATCAGTCTCATTACTGTGTATATACCCAAAAGACAACAAACAAGACACATGTACTTACATGTTCATCACAACACTATTAATAATAGCAAAAACATGGAATTAACCCAGGTACCCAATAAGAGTGAATTGGATAAAGAGAATGTGGTACATATACACCATGGAATACTACACAACCTTAAAAAAGAATGAAATCATGTGCTTTGCAGCAACATGGCTGCAGTTGGGGCCGTTATCCTAAGCAGACTAACACAGGAACAGAAACCAAATATCACATGTTTTCACTTATAATTGGGAGTTAACCACTGGGTATTTAGGGACATAAAGACAGCAACAATAGACACTAGGGACTACTAGAGTAGGGAAGGAAGGAGAAAACATTTGAAAAACTTGTGTACTATGCTCAATACCTGAATGATGAGATCATTTGTACCCCAAACCTCAGCATCATGCAATATACCCAGGTAGCAAACCTGCATATGTACCCTCTGAATCTAAAAAAAAAAAAATTGAAAAGTAATAATAATAATAATAATAAAATGATTGTTGAATAGCACAAAATGCTAATTAAAAGATTTGTGAAGGTTTCTAATTGTTTAATTCATTTCACATACTCACATATTTAAATACTATATATTATTTTTAAAAAACTCTGACTTGGCCGAGCACAGTGGCTCACACAGCAAAGTGTAATCTCAGCACTTTGGGAGGCCGAGGCAGGCAGATCATGAGGTCAGGAGATCGAGACCATCCTGGCTAACACAGTGAAACCCCGTCTCTACTAAAAGTACAAAATAAATTAGGCAGTTGTGGTGGCGGGGGCCTGTAGTCCCAGCTACTTGGGAGGCTGAGGCAGGAGACTGACGTGAACCCGGGAGGTGGAGCTTGCAGTGAGCTGAGATGGCGCTACTGCACTCCAGCCTGGATGACAGAGCAAGACTCCATCTCAAACAAAACAAAACAAAACAAAATCTCTGGCTTATCTGAGACTAGGTTGTAATTTTGCTCTCTAGTATTTTCTGATCTTTTTTAATTCTAGTTTCTTTTTTAATTCTGTTGTTATTTTTTCTCTTTTCTTTTATTTTTTAGTATATACATTTTG